>NW_012314443.1:0-2131 GCF_000151885.1 Dipodomys ordii | reverse complement strand
GATGATGTGCCTCGTTGGAGTATGGGGCCCATGCATAGGCAGGCAGGCAGGCAGGCAGGCTCGGAGTGGGACCGTTGTGTGTTGGAGCGCCAGTACAGTAGCTCAAGCCCCAGGATTGACTGGCAAGTCGAGAGGAAAAGGAGGGAGGGAGTGCGGGCGGGCGGGCGTGCGGGAGAGAGAATTCAAACGAGAGAGAGAGAGAGAGAGAGACAGACAGACAGACAGACAGACAGACAGAGACAAAGAGAGACACAGAGAGAGAAATAGAGAAACAGAAACAGAGAGACAAGAGACAGAGACGTGGTGAATTGGTCCGGCTGGACTACATACATGCTCTGTCGCGTCCGATCTTTGAGTTTCCTCAAAGATGCACGCACGCACACACACAGATACACTGAGATGCCCTCTGCCCCCTCTTCTCTCCTCTCCAATTCCCCCGCCCCCTCCCCCTCCCCCCCCTACAGGCACCAGAAATGAGATCCCTCCCCTTCGCCTATTGCGTCAATTACAAACAAAAGGCAGCGTGAGATTCAAGCAAATTTGTTTTATTTTGTTCCGAGGGTAGGGTTGTGGATTTTGGTGCGGGGGGGGGTCGGAGGTCGTGGTCGTGGTCGAGTAATCGCCTGCGGGGTGGGGGTGAGGATGGAGGGTTACGCCACGTGCATGGATGGCTCGCGTTCCCCTCTGGCTGTCTGGTTGCCGCTGAGTGCTTCAGATATCACCATCCGGTCAGGAAGCAGGGGCTGGAAGATAAAGAGATATTAAAGAGATAATTAGGAGCAGGACTCCAGGGAAGCCCGAAGGCGGGGGGGGCGGGGGGAGGGGGGAGGGAGAGAATGGTGGAGAGGAGGGGAGACGGATCTATCCAGGGAACGAGCGACTCTGACCCCTCCCACTCCCCCTCCCCAACACGTCGGCTGGCGTTCGAAACGCCGCCCTCCCCCTCCCCGTCGTCATGGCTACGACAGAGGAAAAGCAAATGATGATAATAATGAATCATAACAACCTATATGTATGTGTATGTCAGAACTATCACTCCGCACTGCCGGGTAGGTGAGGACTGACTGACTGAGTGAGTGACTGACCCGACCCGTGTTTTGCCCCTCCCGCCGCCCCATCCACCTTGTCGACGGCGAACGCGCGCCATCTAGTGGTGGTTTTGTGAATTGCAGTTTTCTCTCATGAAATGCATGGGGGAAAAAAAAGAACAAACAAACCACGCACTGACTGACTGAGAAAACCGGCCCAGGCTGGCTGGCCCCGAGAGAGACTGCCTTCTTTTCAGAGAAGGGGTGGGGTGGGGATGATGATGTGCCTCGTTGGAGTATGGGGCCCATGCATAGGCAGGCAGGCAGGCAGGCAGGCTCGGAGTGGGACCGTTGTGTGTTGGAGCGCCAGTACAGTAGCTCAAGCCCCAGGATTGACTGGCAAGTCGAGAGGAAAAGGAGGGAGGGAGTGCGGGCGGGCGGGCGGGCGGGAGAGAGAATTCAAACGAGAGAGAGAGAGAAAGAGAGACAGACAGACAGACAGACAGACAGACAGACAGAGACAAAGAGAGACACAGAGAGAGAAATAGAGAAACAGAAACAGAAACAGAGAGACAAGAGACAGAGACGTGGTGAATTGGTCCGGCTGGACTACATACCTGCTCTGTCGCGTCCGATCTTTGAGTTTCCTCAAAGATGCACGCACGCACACACACAGATACACTGAGATGCCCTCTGCCCCCTCTTCTCTCCTCTCCAATTCCCCCGCCCCCTCCCCCCTCCCCCCTCGTCAGGCACCAGAAATGAGATCCCTCCCCTTCGCCTATTGCGTCAATTACAAACAAAAGGCAGCGTGAGATTTAAGCAAATTTGTTTTATTTTGTTCCCAGGGTAGGGTTGTGGGATTTTGGTGCGGGTGGGGGGTCGGATGTCGTGGTCCGCGTTCGACTAATCGCCTGTTGGCGAATATTGCTTTCTCCCATGACTTCTCCTTGTCTTCTGGTCATAATAGATCCTTATGCTATGATTTGGTGTCTTGTGTCCGCTTTCCTGTAATGGATGCCCTAGGCCTTTTTGCCCGTCTTCCTACTTTTTCCAATGGAGATCTATAATCTTAAAGTACCCGTCCTTTTGACTCACCCTTA
>NW_012314442.1:0-2131 GCF_000151885.1 Dipodomys ordii | reverse complement strand
TCAGGACACCACGGACACAGGGGGACACAGCGGGAAACAGCAGTGACCCTGTTGGGGACACAGTGGGACAGAGCTGGGGACACAGCGGGACACAGAGGGCGACAGAGCGGGAAACAGAGGGGGACAGAGCGTGGGACACAGCGAGACACAGCAGGGACAAAGCTGGACACAGCGGGGTACACAGAGGGACACAGCGGGGACGCAGCGGGGAAACAGCGTGACACAGCAGGACACAGCGGGACACAGCGGGGGACACAGCAGTACACAGCAGGACAAAGCGGGACACAGCGGGGACACAGCAGAGACACAGCGGGGGACACAGCTGTACAGAGTGGGGTACACAGCTGGGGACACAGCGAGGACACAGCGGGACACAGCGGGACACATCGGGGACACTGCGGGAACATAGCAGGACACAGCGGGGTACACAGCGGGACACAGTGGGACACAGCTGGGGACACAGCGGGGACACAGCGGGACACAGCGGAACACAGCGGGAGACAAAGCGGGAGACAGCGGGGCACACAGCGAGGACACAGGGGGACACAGAGGCGACACAGAGGGGACTCAGCGGGGGACACAGCGTGGGACAAAGTGGGACACCACGGGACACTGTGTCACACAGCGGGACACAGAGGGGACACTGCGGGACACAGCAGGAAAAAGCGGGGGACACAGCGGGACACAGCGGGCCACAGCGGGGGACACAGCGGGGGACAGCAGAGACAGAGAGTGGCCACAGCGAGACACAGCGGTGACACAGCTGGACACAGCGGGGTACATAGCAGGACACAGCGGGCACACAGCGGGGACACAGTGGGACACAGCGGGACACAGCGGGGACACAGCGGGACAAAGCGGGAGACACAGCGGGACACAGCGGGGGACAAAGCGGGACACAGTGGGACACAGCGGGGGACAAAGCGGGACACAGTGGGGGACCCAGTGAGGACACAGCGGGACACAGCAGGGGACACAGCGGGACACAGCGGGGAACACAGCGAGGACACAGCGGGACACAGCGTCGATACAGCGGGGACACAGCGTTACACAATGTGGTACACAGCTGTGGACTCAACAGGACACAGTGGGGGCACAGCCGGACACAGCGGGACACAGTGGGACACAGCGGGGAAAAAGCGTGAGACACAGCAGGGGACAGAGAGGGTGACAGCAGGGGACACAGCGAGGAAACAGCGGGACACAGCGGTGACACAGCGGGGACTCAGGGGGTGACACAGCGGGACACAGCGGGGGACACAGCGGGACACAGCGCGGGACAAGGCGGGACACAGTTTGGGACAGAGCGTGGGACACAGCGAGACACAGCGGAGACAAAACTGGACACAGCGGGGTACACAGAGGGACACAGCAGGGACACAGCGGGAAAACAGCGTGACACAAAAGGACACAGCGGGACACAGCGGGGGACACAGCGAGGACACAGCGGCACACAGTGGGGGACACAGCAAGGATAGAGCGGGAAACAGCGTGGGACACAGCAGGACATAGCGGGGGACAGAGCGGGACACAGCGGGACACAGCGGGGGACACAGGATGGACACAGCGGTACACAGCGGGGGACAGAGCGAGGACACATTGGGACACAGCGGGGACACAGCGGGACTCAGCGGGGAACACAGCAGTACACAGCGGGACACAGTGGGACACAGCAGGGACACAGCCGGGGACACAGCGGGACACAGCGGGGGACACAGAGGGGGACACAGCGGGGAAAAAAGTGAGGCCACAGCAGAACACAGCGTGGGACACAGCGAGGACACAGCGGGACACAGCGTCGATACAGCGGGGACACAGCGTTACATAGCGTGGTACACAGCTGTGGACACAACGGGACACAGTGGGGGTACAGCCGGACACAGCGGGACACAGTGGGACACAGCGGGGACAAAGCGTGAGATACAGCGGGGGACAGAGAGGGAGACAGCAGTGGACACAGCGAGGACACAGCGGGACACAGCGGTGACACAGCGGGGACAAGGCGGGGGACAAAACGGGACACAGCGGGGGACAGTGCGGGACACAGTGAGGGACAGAGCCTGGGACACAGCGGGGAAACATCGGGGGACAAAGTGGGATACAACGGGATCACAGTGTGACACAGCGGGAC
>NW_012314441.1:0-2131 GCF_000151885.1 Dipodomys ordii | reverse complement strand
GGGACACAGCGGGGATCACAGCGAGGACACAGCGGGACCCAGTGGGACACAGCGTCGATACAGCGGGGACACAGCGGGACACAGCAGGGACACAGCAGTAGACACAGCGGGACACAACGGGAGACACAGCGGGACACAGCGGGACACAGCGGGGGACACAGCGGGACACAGCGGGGGACACAGCGAGGACACAGCAGGGACACAGTGGGGGACACAGCGGGACACAACGGGACATATCGGGAGACAGCAGGACACAGCGGAGGACACAGCAGGGAACACAGCGGGACACAAGGGGGAATACAGCGAGGGCACAGCACGACCCAGCTGGACACAGCATCAATACAGAGGGGACACAGCGGGACACAGCTGGGTACACAGCTGGGGACACAAAGGGACACAGTGGGGGACAAAGTGGGACACAGCGGGACACAGTGGGAAAAAGCGTGGACAAAGTGTGAGACACAGCGGGGGTCACAGCGAGGACACAGCGGGACACAACGGGGGACACAGCGAAGACACAGCGGGACATAGCGGGGGAAACAGCGGGACACAACAGGGACACAGCAGTGGACACAGCGGGACACAGCACGGGACACAGCGGGACACAGCGGGGGACACAGCGGGGTACACAGCAAGGGACAAAGTGGGGAACACAGCGAGGACCCAGCGGGACCCAGCAGGACAGAGCGTCGATACAGCGCGGGACAAAGCAGGACACAGAGGGACACAGCAGAAGGCAGAGCGGGACATAGCGGGGGACAGAGCGGGACAAAGCTGGGGACACAAGGAGGACACAGCGGGACACAGTGGGGACATAGCGGGGACTCAGCGGGGGACACAGCAAGGGAAAAAGCGGGACACCATGGAACACAGCGGGACACAGCGAGACAGAGCGGGGCCACTGCGGGGACACAGCGGGACACAGCGGGGGACACAGCGGGACACAGCTTCGATACAGCGGGTTCACAGCGGGACACAGAGGGAACAAAGCGGGGGATACAACGGGGGACACAGCGGGGCACAGCGCGGGACACAGCAGGGGACACAGCGGGACACAGCGGGGACACAGCGGGGACACAGCAGGACACAGCGTGGACACAGCTGGACACAGCGGGACACAGTGGTCACAGCGGGGGACACAGCGAGGACACAGCGGGACACAGCGGTGGACACAGCCGGACACAGCGGGGGATACAGCGGGACACAGCAAGACAGAGCGGGCTCACAGCAGTGGACACATCGGGACACAGTGGGGGACACAGCGGGACACAGCGGGGACACAGCTGGACACAGCGTGGTACACAGCAGGACAAAGCGTGGACACAGCCTGGGCACAGCGGGGACACAGCAGGACACAGCAGGGACACAGAAATGGTCACAGCGGGACACAGCGGGGGACAGAGAGGGACACAGCATTGTTCACAGCGGGACACAGCGGGGGACAGAGCGGGACACAGCGGGGGACACAGCAGGGGACACAGTGGAACAGAGCGGGGGCACAGCTGGACTCAGCAGGGGACACAGCGGGACACAGCGCGGGACACAGCGGGACACAGCGCGGTACAAAGCCGGACACAGCGGGGTACACAGCGGGCGACACAACGGGACACAGCGGAGGGCACAGAGGGAAACAGGGGGGACTCAGTGGGGAACACAGCGGAGGACACAGCGGGGCACAGCACGGGACACAGCAGGGGACACAGCGTGACACAACGGGGGACAAAGCAGGACACAGCGCGGGAAACAGCAGGGGAAATAGCGTGACACAGCGGGGGACCCAGCGGGACAGAGCGGGACACAGGGGGACAGAGCGGGGAAAAGAGCGGGACACAGCGGGGACACAGAGGGGACACAGCGGGACACAGCAGGGACAACGCAGGACACAGCGGGACAGAGCGGGACACAGGGGAACAGAGCGGGGGACAGAGCGGGACACAGCGGGGACACAGCGGGGACACAGCGGGACACAGCGGTCACAGCGCGGGACACAGCGAGGACACAGCTGGACACAGCGATGGATACAGCCGGACACAGCGGGGGATACAGCGGGACACATCAAGACACAGCGGGGTCACAGCAGTGGACACAGCGGGACACATCGGGACACAGTGGTTGACACAGCGGGACACAG
>NW_012314440.1:0-2131 GCF_000151885.1 Dipodomys ordii | reverse complement strand
GCGGGACACAGCGGAACTCAGCGGGAGACACAGCAGTACACAGCGGGACACAGTGGGACACACCGGGGAGACAGCAGGGACACAGTGGGGGACAAAGCAGGACACAGCGGGTCAGAGCGGGGGACACAGCGGGACACAGCGGGAGACACAGAGGAGTACACAGCGGGACACAGCGGGGAACACAGCGAGGACACAGCGGAACACAGCGGGACACAGCGTCGATACAGTGGGGACAGAGCGGGTCACAGCAAGGACACAGCGGGACACAGCGGGACACAGCGGGGGACACAGCGGGACACAGCGGGGACACAGCAGGGACTCAGCGGGGGACACAGCAGGACACAGCGGGGGACACAGTGAGACATGGCGGGGACAAAGCTGGACACAGCGGGGTACACAGAGGGACACAGCAGGGACACAGCGGGGAAACAGCATGACACAAAAGGACACAGCGAGACACAGCGGGGGACACAGCGAGGACACAGCTGCACACAGTGGAGGACACAGCAAGGACAGAGCGGGACACAGCGGGACACAGCGGGACACAGCGGGGGACACAGGAAGGACACAGCGGTACACAGAGGGGGACAGAGCGAGGACACATTTTAACACAGCGGGACTCAGCGGGGACACAGCAGTACACAGCGGGACACAGCGGGACACAGCGGGACACTGCAGTGACACAGGGGGGACACAGCGTTACACAGCGGGGGGGACACAGAGGGGTACACAGCGGGACACAGCGGGGAAAAAAGTGAGGCCCCAGCAGAACACTGCGTGGGACACAGCGAGGACACAGCAGGACACAGCGGGACACAGCGGGGACAAAGCAGTAGACACAGTGGGACACAGTGGCGGACACAGCGGGACATAGCGGGGGACACAGGGAGGACCCAGCTGGACCCAGTGGGACCCAGCGTCGATACAGCGGGGACACAGCGGGACACAGCGAGGTACACAGCTGGGGACACAATGGGACACAGCGGGGGACACAGCGAGGACACAGCGGGACACACCGGGACACAGCGGGACACTGCAGGAACATAGCGGGACACAACGGGGTACACAGCGGGACACAGCGGGACAAAGCTGGGGACATAGCGGGACACAGCGGGACACAGCGGAACACAGCGTCGATACAGTGGGGACAGAGCGGGTCACAGCAAGGACACAGCGGGACACAGCGGGACACAGCGGGGGACACAGCGGGACACAGCGGGGACACAGCGGTGACTCAGCGGGGGACACAGCGGGACACAGCGAGACACAGCGGGGGACACAGCGGGGGACAGCGGAGACAGAGAGGGGCCAAAGCGAGACACAGCGGTGACACAGCTGGACACAACGGAGTACACAGCCGGACACAGCGGGCACACAGCGGGGATACAGCGGGACACAGCGGGGGACCCAGCGAGGACATAGCGGACATAGCGGGACACAGCGGGGACACAGCTGGGGACACAGCGGGACACAGCGGGGAACACAGCGAGGACACAGCGGGACCCAGCAGGACACATCGTCGATACAGCGGGGACACAGTGTTACACAGCTTGGTACCCAGCTGTGGACACAACGGGACAGAGTGGGGGCACAGCAAGACACAGCGGGACACAGGGAGGACACAGCGGGACACATTGTTGACACAGCGTGGAACACAGCAGTACACAGCAGCGGACACAGCGGGGACACAGCGGGACAACACGGGACACAGTGTGACACAGCGGGACACAGCGAGACACAGCGGGACACAGCGGGGGACACAGCGGGGGACAGCAGAGGACAGAGGGGTGACACAGCGGGACACAGCGGGGACACAGCTGGACACAGCGGGGTACACAGAGGGACACAGCGGGCACACAGTGGGAACACAGCGGGACACAGCGGGACACAGCAGGGACAGAGCAGAACAGAGCATGACACAGCGAGGACACATTGGGCCACAGCGTGACACAGAGGAACTCAGCGGGAGACACAGCAGTACACAGCGGGACACAGTGTGACACACTGGGGAGACAGCAGGGACACAGTGGGGGACAGAGCGGGACACAGCAGGTCACAGCAGGGGACACAGCGGGACACAGCAGGGGACACAGAGGGGTACACAGCGGGACACAGCGGGGAACACAGCGCG
>NW_012314439.1:0-2131 GCF_000151885.1 Dipodomys ordii | reverse complement strand
TCAGAGGGGTACACAGCGGGACACAGCCGGGAACACAGCGCGGACACAGCGGGACACACCGGGACACAGCGTCAATACAGCGGGGACAGAGAGGGTCACAGCAGGGACAAAGCGGGACACAGCGGCACACAGCGGGAGACACAGCGGGACACAGCGGGAACACAGCGGGACACAGCGGGACACAGCGGGGGACACAGCGGAACACAGCGTGGGACAAAGCGAGGACACAGCAGGAAACAGCGGGACACAGCGGCGACACAGCAGGGACACAGCAGGGACACAGCGGGGACACAGTGGGGGCACAGCCGGACACAGCGGGACACAGTGTGACACAGCGGGGACAAAGCGTGAGACACAGCGGGGTACAGAGCTGGAGACAGTGGGGGACACAGCCAGGACACAGGGGGACACAGCGTTGACACAGCGGGGTCTCAGCAGGGGACACAGCGGGAGACAAAGAGGGACACCACGGAACACAGCGGGACACAGCAGGAAACAGCAGTGACACTGCGGGGACACAGTTGGACACAGCGGGGGACACAGCGGGACACAGAGGGGGACAGAGCGGGACACAGTGGGGGACAGAGCGTGGGACACAGCGAGACACAGCGGGGACAAAGCTGGACACACCGGGGTACACAGAGGGACACAGTGGGGACGCAGCGGGGAAACAGCGTGACACAGCAGACACAGCGGGACACAGCGGGGGACACATCGAGGACACAGCGGCACACAGCATGACACAGCGGGACACAGCGTGGGACACAGCAAGGACACAGCGGGACACAGCGGGACACAGCGGGACACAGCGAGGACACAGCGGGTCACAGTGGGACACAGCGTGGGACAAAGCAGGAGACAGCGGGGGACACAGCGAGGACACAGCTGGACACAGCGGGGTACACAGGGGGACACAGCGGAGGACACAGAAGGGTACACAGCGGGACACAGAGAGAAACACAGCGAGGTCACAGCGGGGGCCAAAGCAGGACAACACGGGACACAGTGTGACACAGTGGGACACAACAGGGACACTGCAGGGGCACAGCAGGGCAAAACGGGCGACACAGCGGGACACAGTGGGACACAGCGGGGGAAACAGCGGGGGACAGCTGGGGACAGAGAGGGGACACAGCGGGCCACCGGGGGCAGACAGTGGGGACACAGCGGGGGACACAGCGGAACACAGCGGGTCACAGCCAGGGACACTGTGGGACACAGCGGGGGACACAGAGGGGTACACAGCGGGACACACCCGGGAACACAGCGCGGACACAGTGGGACACACCGGGACACAGCGTCAATACAGCGGGGACAGAGCGGGTCACAGCAGGGACACAGCGGGACACAGCGGGGGACACAGTGGGACACATCAGGGACACAGCGGGACACAGCGGGGGACACAGCGGAACACAGCTTGGGACACAGCGAGGACAAAGCGGGACACTGCGGGACACAGCGGGGACACACCAGGGACACAGCAGGGACACAGCGGGGGACTAAGCGGGACACAACGGGGAACACAGCTGGGGACACAACGGGACACAGTAGTGGACACAGCAAGGACACAGCGGGACACAGCGGGGACACTGCGGGAACATAGAGGGACACAGCGGGATACCAAGCGGGATACAGCGGGGTCACAGAGTGGTACACAGCGGGACACAGCGGGAAACACACGAGGTCACAGCGGGGGACAAAGCGGGACAACACGGGACACAGTGTGACACAGCGGGACACAGCGGGACACAGCGGGACACAGTGGGGGACACAGCAGGTGACAGAGAGGGGACATAGTGGGACAGAGCGGGGACACAGCTGGACACAGCGGGGTACACAGAGGGATACAGCGGGCACACAGTGGGGACACAGCAGGACACAGCGGGACACAGCGGGGATAGAGCAGGACAGAGCATGACTCAGCGAGGACTCTTTGTGTCACAGCGAGGTACATAGCTGGGGATACAATGGGATACATCGTGGGACTCAGAGAGGACACTGCGGGGATACTGTGGGACTTAGCGGGATACTGTGGGAATATATCGGGACTTGTGGGGGTACTCTGTGGGACACAGCGAGGACACAGCGGTGGACATAACGGTGGACACAGCTGGACACAGCGGGGAACTCA
>NW_012314438.1:0-2131 GCF_000151885.1 Dipodomys ordii | reverse complement strand
GGCTCTAATGCTCTACACTTTCACCAAAGGAAAGACAGGTAACTAATACAGTTAGACAGCATCAGTCTATCCCAGGCATCTTAGTTCTGCATCCTAGCAGGGCTTAACCTTCCTCACAGTGTCCCCATTAAACACTCCTAATTTTTTCCTTTCAATTCTGGGATTGCTGAGGATAGTTAGGAGCTCAGGAAAAAAACGACAAGATAGAGCCCTGAGAACTTGTTTAACTTAAAACAGAACTGTTTTTTGGCGCCTCAGTTGTGAATACTCTCCACCTTCCATAATGAAGCGACAAACCCCCAAAGAGAAATAGACAGCATATTTCAGTCTGTAGTAGCTCCTATGTGCATCCTGGCATGGTTCACAGCCCCTCTCGGTATCACCAGCCATAGGTCAAAATTTTCTTTGAAAAATTCGGAAAGCTGAAGAGGTTTTGGGAGCACAGGATGCAAATAACTAGAAAGAGCACTCACAACTTGGAGGAGAAACAGAAGCAGAAGAAGATGCAGAAGGAGAAGCAGGAGAAGCAGAAGAAGCAGAAGCAGAAGGAGAAGCAGGAGAAGCAGAAGAAGCATAATCTGGAGAAGCAGAGGAGAAGCAGAAGCAGAAAGAGAAGCAAAAGCAGAAGGAGAAGCAGAAGAAACAGAATAAGCAGAGGCAGTACCAGAAGAAGCAGAAGATGCAGAAGCAGAAGGAGAAGCAGAAGGAAAAGCAGAAGAACGAGAAGGAGAAGGAGAAACAGAAGGAGAAGCAGAAGGAGAAGCAGAGAGAAAAGCAAGTAAAGCAGAATAAGGAGAAACAGAATTAGAATCAGAAGGAGAAGCAGAATAAGGAGAAAGAGAAGCAGAAGCAGAAGAAGATGCAGAAGGAGAAGCAGAAGAAGCAGAAGCAGAAGGAGAGGCAGGAAAAGTAGAAGAAGCCGAAGCAAAAGGAGAAGCAAAAGAAGGAGAAGGAGAAGCAGAGGCAGAAGAAGAAGCATAAGGACAAGCACAAGCAGAAGGAGATGCAGAAGGAGAAGCAGGAGAAGCAGGAGAAGCAGAAGAAACAGAAGTTGAAGGAGAAGCAGAAGTAGGAGAAGGAGAAGGAGGAGAAGCAGAAGGAGAAGGAGAAGCAGAAGCGGAATGAGAAGCAGAAAGAGAAGCAGGAGAAGCACAAGATGCAGAAGCAGGAGAAGCCAAAAGGGAAGAAGTAGAAGAAGCAGAAACTGAAGCAGAAGGAGAAGCAGAAGCAGAAGGAGAAGCAGCAGAAGAAGTAGAACCAGAAATTCAGGCAGGAGAAACAGAAGAAGCAGAAGCAGAAAGAGAAGCAAAAAGAGAAGCAGAAAGAGAAGTAGAAGAAGCAGCAGAAGGAGAAGCAGTAGAAGAAGCAGAAAAACAAGCAGGAGAAGCAGAAGCAGAAAGAGAAGTAGAAGCAGAAGAAGCAGAAGCTGAAGAAGAAGCAGTAGAAGCATAAGAAGCAGGAGAAGCAGAAGCAGAAGAAATAAAGAAGCATAAGTTGCAGAAACCGAAGCAGAGGGAGAAAAAGAAGAAGGAGAAGGAGCAGCAAAAGGTGAAGCAGAAGGAGATGCAGAAGGAGAAAGAGAAGCAGAAACAGAAGGAGAAGGAGAAGGAGAAGTTGAAGAAGCAGAAGAAGCAGAAGCAGAAGCAGAAAGAGAAGCAGAAGAAGGAGAAGGAGAAGCAGAAGCAGAAGGACAATCAGGAGAAGCAGAAGAAGCAGAAGCGGGAGAAGCAGCAGCAGCAGAAGAAACTGAAGAAGGAGAAGGAGTAGAAGGAGAATTTGAAGCATAAGGAGAAGCATAAAGAGAAGCAGAAGAAGCTGTAGCTTGAAAAGCAGATGAATTAGAATAAGCCTATGTAGCAGAAGGAGAACCTGAAGCTTTAGGGGAAGCAGATGCAGCATAAGCTGGTAAAGCAGATGCAGATGAATTATAACAAGCTGAAGTAGCAGTAGCAGAGTCTGAGCGAGAAGCAGATGATTAAGATGGAGATTTGAGATGGATTATTGTTTTGTTGAGCTATCCCTTTATTTCCATGTATTGCGTCAGGCCTTATGGTTAAGTCTTTCATTCTTGGACTGTATTTTTTGAATCCTATTCTTTGCTGAGAGTTTCTTGGAGCTTTATTTGGCTGTT
>NW_012314437.1:0-2131 GCF_000151885.1 Dipodomys ordii | reverse complement strand
TGCCCTCTGGCCCTCCTAAAGACAGATAAATGAACGAACAAGACTTAAAAGAAAATAAAACAAAAAGAGTAGTGAAAAAACCCACCTTCTTGTTTCCATTTACTGGAATTCATTATGATATTTGACTGAGATTTAATTGATAGTAATAATGATGATCAATATCATATATTCCGAAAGTAATGGTGTGATATATGCTACTTAGAGATACCTTTTTAGGCAGGGATTTTAGTGAATTCTGGCCAAAATTATAATGAGTTGCAAAAGTGGAAGCTGTAGGATGAGTATATGTGGTCGCAGAAGGATGGTTATTTGAAGAAGTACTGTGACAAGTTGGATGATTTGTGGCAGTAAGAATTTTTTAATCTGAAGTATTAGTGGTTTTAGAATATGTATTTGTTGCACAAGAAGCATAAGCTGGAGAAGTTGAATCATATGATAAAGAATAAGTATATGAAGTAGATTCAGTTTGAGAAACAATAGAATGAGATTGTTCAGAAGAAGGTGAAGCAGAAGGAGATGCTGAATCATAAAGAGATGCTTAACCAGATGGAGAAGAAGAAGGTGAAGTTGGAGAATAATAAGAATCAGAATCAGAAAGAGAAGGAGAAGAAGGAGAAGGAGAAGCTGATTGAGTAAGACAATCAGGAGAAGCAGAAGAAGCAGAAGCGGGAGGAGCAGAAGAAGAAGAAGAAGAATAAACAGAAGAAAGAGAAGGAGCAGAAGGAGAAGCAGAAGCAGAATGAGCAAAAGAGAAGCAGAGGAAGCAGAAGAAGCAGTAGCAGGAGAAGCAGAAGCAGAAGAAACAGAAGAAGCCCAAGAAGCAGAAGGAGATCCTGAAGCAGAAGGAGAAGCAGAAGCAGCAGAAGCTGGAAAAGTAGAAGCAGAAGAAACAGAACAAGCAGAAGAAGCAGAAGAAGAACGAGAAGGAGAAGAAGAACAAGGAGAAAGAGAAGGATTAGGAGTAGGAGAAACAGAAGGATAAGCAGAAGCAGAAAGAGAAGGAGAATGAGAAGGAGAAGCAGAAGAAGCAGAAGCAGGAGATGCAGAAGCAGAATGAAAAGCAGAAGAAAGAGAAATTGAAACAGAAGAAGATGCAGAAGAAGAAGCAGAAGCAGTAGTAGAAGCAGAAGAAGGAGAATCAGAAGGAGAAGCATAAAGAGAAACAGAAGGAGAAGCAGGAGAAGCAGAAGCAGGAGAAGCAGAATCAGAAGAAATAGAAGAAGGAGAAGAAGCAGAAGCAGAAAGAGAAGCAGAAACAGAAGGAGAAGCAAAAATATAAGCAGAAGAAGCCGAAGAAGCAAAACCAGAACCTAAAGCAGAAGGAGAAGCAGGAGAAGCAGAAGAAGCAGAATCTGGAGAAGAAGAAGGAGAACCAGAAAGAGAAGCAGAAGCAGAAAGAGAAGCAAAAGCAGAAGGAGAAGCAGAAGGAGAAGCAAAAGAAACAGAAGAAGCAGAATCAGTAGCAGAAGAAGCTGAAGATGCAGAACCAGAAAGAGAAGCAGAAGGAATAGCACAAGAACGAGAAGGAGAAACAGAAGGAGAAGCAGAAGGAGACGCAGGAAAAGCAGAAGAAACAGAAGCAGACGGAGAAGAAGGAGAAGGAGAAGCCGAAGCAGAAGAAGAAGCAGAAGGAAAAGCACAAGCAGAAGGAGATGCAGAAGGAGAAGCAGGAGATGCAGAAGAAGCAGAAGGAGAAGAAGAAGGAGAAGAATCAGAATCAGAAGAAGCAGAAGGAGAAGTAGAAAGAGAAGCCAACGAAGAGAAGCAGAACGAGAAGCAGGAGAAGCAGAAGAAGCAGAGCGTGAGAAGCAGACGCAAAAGAAACAGAAGAAATAGAAGGAGCAGAAGCAGAAGGAGAAGCAGAAGCAGAAGGAGAAGCAGAAAGAGAAGCAGGAGAAGCAGAAGAAGCAGGAGAAGCAGAAGCAGAAGAAACAGGAGAAGCCGAAGAAGCAGAAGCAGAATCTGAAGCAGAAGGAGAAACAGAAGAAGCACAATCTGAAGCAGAAGCAGAAGAAACAGAAATAGTAGAATAAGCAGAAGCAGAAGCAGCAGGAGAAGCAGAAGAAGAAGATGGAGAAGGCGAAAGAGGAAGATTAGGAGTAGGAGAAGCAAAAGGATAAGCAGAAGCAGA
>NW_012314436.1:0-2131 GCF_000151885.1 Dipodomys ordii | reverse complement strand
GTCCCGGCTGTGTCCTAGCCTGTGTCCCCCGCTGTGTCCCGCTGTGTCCCGCTGTGTCCTTGCTGTGTCACACGCTGTCTCCCGCTCTGTCCCCCGCAGTGTCTCACGCTTTATCACTTCTGTGTCCCACTCTGTCCCGCTGTGTCCCGCTGTGCCCACACTGTGTCCCGTTGTGTCCACAACTGTGTATCCCGCTGTGACCCCGCTGAGTCCCCGCTGTGTCCCCGCTGTGTCCCCCGCTGTCTCCCACTCTGTCCCCGGCTGTGTCTCACGCTTTGTCCCCGCTGTGTCCCACTGTGTCCCGCTGTGTCCCGCTGTGCCCACACTGTGTCCCGTTGTGTCCACAGCTGTGTACCACGCTGTGTAACGCTGTGTCCCCGCTGTATCTATGCTGTTCCTCGCTGTGTCCCGCTGTGTCCCCCGCTGTGTCCCCCGCTGTGTCCTCGCTGTGTCCCCAGCTGTGTCCCACTTTGTCCTAGCTGGGTCCCCCGCTGGGTCCCGCTGTGTCCCCCGCTGTGTCCCACTGTGTTCCGCTGTCTCCCGCTCTGTCCCTCGCTGTGTCTCACGATTTGTCCTTGCTTTGTCCCACTGTGTCCCGCTGTGTCCCGCTGTGTCCCCACGGTGTCCCGTGGTGTCCACAGCTGTGTAACACGCTGTGTAATGCTGTGTACCCGCTGTATCGACGCTGTGTCCCGCTGGGTCCCGCTGTGTCCTCGCTGTGTTCCCCGCTGTGTCCCGCTGTGTACCCCTCTGTGTCCCCTGCTGTGTCCCGCATTGTCCCGCTGTGTACTGCTGTGTCGCCTGCTGAGTCCCGCTGTGTCCCCACTGTGTCCCAATGTGTCCTCGCTGTGTCCCCCGCTGTGTCCCACTGTGTCACAACTGTGTCCCCCGCTGTGTCCCGCTGTGTCCTGCTGTCTCCCCCTCTGTGTCCGCCGCTGTGTCCCTCTGTGTCCCCCTCTTTGTCACCGCTGTGTCCCGTTTTGTCCTCGCTGTGTCCCCCTCTGTCTCCCGCTCTGTCCCCCGCTGTGTCTCACGCTTTCTCCCCGCTGTGTCCAACTGTGTCCCGCTGTGTCCCGCTGTGTCACACTGTGTCCCATGGTGTCCTGGTTTGTCCCCAGCTGTGTCCCCCACTGAGTCCCCTCGGTGCCCTGCTGTGTCCTCGCTGTGTGCCCCGCTGTCTCCCACTTTGTCCCACGCTGTGTCCCACTGTGTCCTCGCTGTGTCCTCCGCTGTGTCCCGCTATGTCCCCGCTGTGTCCCAAGCTGTGTCCCGCTGTGTCCCGCTGTGTACCCAGCTGTGTCCTCAGCTATGTTCTCTATGCAGCAGCAGTGTCCCCGCTGTGTCCCCGCTGTGTCCTGCTGTGTCCTCGATGTGTCCCCCGCTGTGTTCCGTTGTGTCCCCAGCTGTGTACCCCACTGTGTCCCGCTTTGTCCCCGCTGTATCGACGCTGTGTCCCGCTGTGTCCCGCTGTGTCCCGATTTGTCCCCCGCTGTGTCCCCCGCTGAGTCCCCGCTGTGTCCCCGCTATGTCCCGCTCTGTCCTCCCTGTGTCCCCCGCTGTGTCCCGCTGTGTCCCCTGCTGTGTCCTGCTGTGTCTACTGCTGTGTTCCTGCTGTGTCCCGCTGTGTCCCCCTGTGTCCTCACTGTGTCCCACGCTGTGTTCCGCTGAGTACTTGCTGTGTCCCCTGATGTGCCCCGTTGTGTCCCCAGCTGTGTACCCCGCTGTGGCCCACTCTGTCCCCGCTGTATCGACGCTGTGTCCCGCTGGGTCCCGCTGTGTCCTCGCTGTGTCCACCGCTGTGTCCCGCTGTGTCCACCGCTGTGTACCGCTGTGTCCCCAGTTGTGTCCCACTGTGTCCCCCTGTGGCCCCCGCTGTGTCCCCCGCTGTGTCCTGCTGTGTCCCCCGCTGTCTCCCGCTGTGTCCACTGCTGTGTCCCCGCTGTGTCCCACTTTTTCCCCCGCTGTGTCCCACTGTGTCCTCGCTGTGTCCCCTGCTGTGTCCCGCTGTGTCCCCCGCTGTGTCCTGATGTGTCCCGCTTTGTCCCGCTGTGTCCCTGCTGTGTCCCTGCTGTGTCCCCCGCTGAGTCCCCTCGGTGTCCTGCTGTGTCCTCGCTGTGTGCCCCGCTGTTGA
>NW_012314435.1:0-2131 GCF_000151885.1 Dipodomys ordii | reverse complement strand
GGAGAAGGACAAGAAGCAGAAGCAGAAGCAGAAGGAGAAGCAGAAACAGAAGGAGAAGCAGAAAGAGAAGGAGGGGAAGCAGAAGAAGCAGAAGCAGGAGAACCAGAAGCATAAGAATCCGAAGAAGCAGAAGCAGAACCTGAAGCAGAAGGAGAAGCAGGAGAAGCAGAAGAAGCAGAATCTGGAGAAGCTGAAGGAGAAGCAGAAGCAGAAAGAGAATCAAAAGGAGAAGGAGAAGCGGAAGAAGCAGAAGCAGTAGCAGTTCCAGCAGAAGCAGAAGGAGAAGCAAAAGTAAAAGCAGAAGAACGAGAAGGAGAAGGAGAAACAGAAGGAGAAGCAGAAGGAGAAGCAGAAGAAGCAGAAGGAGAAGCAGAAGGAGGAACAGAAGCAGAAGAAGCAGCAGAAGGAAAAGCAGAAGCAGAAGAAGATGCAGAAGGAGAAGCAGGAGAAGCAGAAGAAGCAGAAGCAGAAGGAGAAGGAGAAGTAGGAGAAGGAGAAGGAAGAGCCACAGAAGCAATAGGAGAAGCAGAAGGAGAAGCAGAAGCAGAATGAGAAGCAGAAAGAGAAGCAGTAGAAGAAGAAGAAGCAGGAAAAGCAGAAGCAGCAGAAAGAGAAGAAGAAGAAGAAGAAGAAGAAGAAGAAGAAGAAGAAGAAGAAGAAGAAGAAGAAGAAGAAGAAGAAGAAGAAGAAGAAGAAGAAGGAGAAGAAGAAGAAGGAGAAGGAGAAGCAGTAGAAGCAGGAGAAGCAGAAGCAGAAGAAAAAGAATAAGCATAAGAAGCAGAATCAAAGGGAGAAGCAGAAGCAGGAGAAGCAGAAGCAGAAGAAGCAGCAGAAGGAGAAGCAGAAGCAGAAGAAGATGCAGAAGGAGAAGCAGGAGAAGCAGAAGAAGGAGAAGGAGAAGGCGAAAGAGAAGGATTAGGAGTAGGAGAAGCAAAAGGATAAGCATAAGCAGAAAGAGACGCAGAAGGAGAAGCAGCACGAGAAGTAGGAGAAGCAGGAGAAGCAGAAGAAGGAGAAGCAGAAGAAACAGAAGACGCAGAAGCAGAATGAGAAGCAGAATGAGAAATTGAAGCAGAAGCAGAAGCAGAAGGACAAGCAGAAGCAGAAGGAGAAGCAGAAGAAGGAGAAGGAGAAGCAGAAAGAGAATCAGCACGAGAAGTAGGAGAAGCAGAAGCAGGAGAAGCAGAAGAAGCCGAAGACGCAGAAGCAGAATGAGAAGCAGAAGGAGAAATTGAAGCAGAAGCAGAAGCAGAAGCAGAAGGAGAAGCAGAAGAAGGAGAAGGAGAAGCAGAAAGAGAAGCAGAAAGAGAAGCACAACGAGAAGCAGGAGAAGCAGAAATAGGAGAAGCAGAAGCAGAAGAAACATAGGAAGGAGAAGAAGCAGAAGCAGAAGGAGAAACAGAAGGAAAAGCAGAAAGAGAAGCAGGAGAAGCAGAAGAAGCAGCAGCAGGAGAAGCAGAAGCAGAAGAAGCAGAAGCAGAACCTGTAGCAGAAGGAGAAGCAGGAGAAACAGAAGAAGCAGAATCTGGAGAAGCAGAAGGAGAAGCAGAATCAGAAAGAGAAGCAAAAGCAGAAGGAGAAGCAGAAGGGGAAGCAGAAGAAACAGAAGAAGCAGAGGCAGTAGCAGAAGAAGCAGAAGATGCAGAAGCAGAAGGAAAAGCAGAAGAACGAGAAGGAGAAGGAGTAGGAGAAACAGAAGGAGAAGCAGAAAGAGAAGCAGAAGAAGGAGCAGGAGAAGGAAAAGCAGCAGGAGAAGCAGAAAGAGCAGCAGAAGGAGAAGCAGGAGATGCAGAAACTTGAGAAGCAGAAGCAGAAGAAACACAAGAAGGACAAGAAGCAGAAGGAGAAGCAGAAACAGAAGGAGAAGCAGGAAGAGAAGGAGGGAAAGCAGAAGAAGAAGAAGCAGGAGAAGCAGAAGCATAAGAATGTGAAGAAGCAGAAGGAGAACCTGAAGCAGAAGGAGAAGCAGAAGAAGCAGAATCAGAAGAAGCAGAATAAGAAGCAGAACGAGAAGCAGAAGCAGAAAGAGAATCAAAAGCAGAAGGAGAAGCAGAAGAACAGAGGAAGTAGAAGCAGAAGCAGTTGTAGCAGAGCAGAGGAAAAGCAGATGATAAGAAGGAGAAGGAGAAAC
>NW_012314434.1:0-2131 GCF_000151885.1 Dipodomys ordii | reverse complement strand
CCAGCGGGACACAGTGTCGATACAGCTGGGATACAGCCTTACACAACGTGGTACACATCTGTGGACACAACGGGACACAGTGGGGGCACAGCGGGACACAGTGGGACACAGCGAGGACAAATCGTGAGACACAGCGGGGGACAGAGCGGGAGACAGCGGGGGACACAGCGAGGACAAAGCAGTACACAGCGAGACACAGCAGGGACAGAGCGGGACAGAGCGGGACACAGCAGGACACAGCGGGGGACACAGCGGGACACAGCGGAGGACCCAGCGAGGACACAGCGGGACACAGTGGGGGATACAGCGAGGACACAGCGGGGGACACAGTGGGGGACACTGCGGGACACAGCGGGGAACACAGCGAGGACACAGCGGGACCCAGCGGGACACAGCGTCGATACAGCGGGGAAACAGCGTTACAAAGCGTGGTTCACATCTGTGGACACAACGGGACACAGTGGGGGCAGAGCGGGACACAGTGGGACACAGCGAGGACAAATCGTGAGACGTAGCGGGGGACAGAGCGGGAGACAGCGGGGGACACATCGAGGACACAGCAGGACACAGCGGGACACAACAGGGACAGAGCGGGACACAGCGGGACACAGCGGGGGACACAACGGGACACAGCGGGGGACACAGCGAGGACACAGCGGGACACAGCGGGGAACACAGCGAGGACACAGCGGGGGACACAGCGGGGGGACACTGCGGGACACAGCGGGACACAGCGTCGATACAGCGGGGACACAGCGTTACACAGCGTGGTACACAGCTGTGGACACAACGGGACACAGTGGGGTCACAACGGGACACAGCGGAACACAGTGGGACACATCGGGGACAAAGCGTGAGACACAGCGTGGGACAGAGCGGGAGACAGAGGGGGACACAGCGAGGACACTGCGGGACACTGCAGGGGCACAGCGGGACAAAGCGGGCGACAGAGCAAGACACAGCAGGGGACACATCGGGGGACAGTAGGAGACAGAGAGGGGACACAGCGGGACACAGCAGGGGACACAGAGGGTACACAGCGGGACACAGCCGGAAACACAGCGCGGACACAGCGGGACACACCGGGACACAGCGTCAATACAGCGGGGACAGAGAGGGTCACAGCAGGGACACAGCGGGACACAGCGGAAAAACAGCTGGACAGAGCGGGGACACAGCTGGGGACACAACGGGACACATCTTGGGACACAGCGAGGACCCAGCGGAACACAGCGTGGGACACAGCGAGGACACAGCAGGACACAGCGGGGACACAGCAGTAGACACAGCGGGAACCAGTGGGGGACACAGCGGGACACAGCGGGGACTCACCGGGGGACACAGCGGGTGACAAACTGGGACACCACGGCACACAGTGGGACACAGCGGGACACAGCGGGGACACTGCAGGGACATAGCGGGACACAGTGGGTACACAGCGGGACACAGCTGTGGACACAGCGGGGACACAGCGGGACACAGCGGGGGACACAGCGGGACACAGCGGGTCACAGCGGCGGACACAGCGGGACACAGCGGGACACAGCGGGGGACACAGCGGAACACAGCGTGGGACATATCGAGGACACAGCGGGACACAGCGGGACACAGCGGGACACAGCAGGGACACAGCAGGGACACAGCGGGGGACACAGCAAGGACACAACGGGACACAGCGGGGACACTGCGGGAGCATAGCGGGACACAGTGGGGTACACAGCGGGACACAGCGGAGTACACAGCTGGGGACACAAAGGGACACATCGGGGGACACACCGGGACCCAGCAGGACACAGCGTCGATACAGCGGGGACACCGCGGGACATAGCGGGGTACACAGCTGGGGACACAACGGGACACAGCGGTGGACACAGCGAGGACACAGCGGGACACAGCTGGGACACTGAGGGAACATAGAGTTACACAGCGGGTACACAGCGGGACACAGCAGGGGACACAGAGTGGTACACAGCGGGACACAGCTGGAAACATAGTGAGGTCACAGCGGGGGAAAAAGCGGGACAACACGGGACACAGTGTGACACAGCGGGACAGAACGGTGACACAGCAGGGGCAAAGCAGGACAAAGCAGGGACACAGCGAGACACAGCGGGACATCGCGGGGGACACA
>NW_012314433.1:0-2131 GCF_000151885.1 Dipodomys ordii | reverse complement strand
CCATTGTTGGACCAAAAAGGGGAATTTTCAATTTTAAGATATCATCTGACTAAAAAGATTAGCAACCTGCTATAGGCAAATGAAATAGACCATCCTCCAAATCATAGACAATGTAATATATACAAAAGGAAGATTTTTTTTCTGCTTATGTGTGCTGAGGAATTAAACCCAGGGCCTCATGCATGCAAGGCAAGCGCTCTACCACTGAACCACTTCCCAGCCCCAAAGAAGAAGTTTTTATAAAAAATATTTTCTTCTTGAGGAAATGCAAATAAAGACAACCCTGAGATACCACCTTACCCCAGTCAGAATGTCCCACATCCACAAATCAGCCAACGACAAATGCTGGAGGGGATGTGGAAAAAGAGGAACCCTTTACACTGCTGGTGGGAATGTACACTTATACAACCACTTTGGAAAGCAGTCTGGAGGGTCCTTAAGAAAGCTAAAGATTGACCTCCCTTACAACCCAGTCATACCACTTCTAGGCATCTACCCTGAACAACAGGAACCAATATACAAGGACACGTGCACCTCCATGTTTATTGCAGCACTGTTCACAATAGCTAGGATATGGAAACCCAGATGCCCCACCACAGATGAATGGATCCAAAAATTGTGGTATCTATACACAATGGAATATTATGCAGCCATTAGAAATGACAAAATAATGGCATTTGCAGGGAAATGGATGGAGCTAGAAGGAATCATGTTGAGCGAGGTAAGCCAAGAATGAAAAGACAAACGGTACATGGTCTCCCTGATAAGTGGATGCTAAATCCAAAATGTTAGGTGATACGACAAAACTAACAGGACTTAAGAAACAAAGAACTCCCACTCATCTGGTTGAACCACTACTAAATATCCCCACACTGCTGCTCACATATATGGTGTATAACATGTGAACACCGTTATATGTTATAGACTGTGATAGACAATTTGCTCCAGGAAAGTTAGAATGAACTTGTGACTTTAAATGAGCATCATTATTCCACAATACTGTGAAATTCCAGAAATTATGTAATCACTTAATCAAAATAAGAAAAAAAAAGAACCTCGGGGAAGGGAGGGATGGAGGGGATGGTAGGGGGAAAACAATGGAGGGAGTAATAATGTTCAAGAGGAAGTGTACTCATTACCTCACTCATGTAACTGTAACCCTCTGTATAGTATCTTTACAATAAAAAAAGTTTGTATTATACATGTGAAATTATTAGTAAATGAAGCTTGCTCAATGTCACCCCTTCCATTGTTCTCTTCCATCTTTCCCAAACCAATCCATCCCCTCAAGTTACCTGATTCCATTTTTACATATGTACATTGAAAATTATGACTGTATTGGCCTACTCTTCCTCTCTCCATTCATCTGCCATTCATCTGCCATCCCTGCCTTCCCTTGTCATCCCAACATTACATTTCCCAACTTCCTGATAAATCATTTTATTAAACTGTAAGTTAGTTTTTCAAAGGATATCCACCATTTCAATCCTCTTCTGCATATTATATACCATACTTCAGTCCATCTGCATTTGTATATAAGCATATGACACTGTTGATAGATGTTTATAATTTAGATATAATACATATATGAGAGAAAGCATGCACCTTTTGTCTCTTTGAGCCTGACTTCCTTTACTTAACATAATTTTTTCCAGGTTTATCCATTTCCTTGTAAAGTACATAATATTCTTTCTGCTGTGTGTGTATGTGTGTATAGCTACATATGTAAGTGTATCACATTGTCTTGATCCACTGTAGAACATTTGGGCTGTTTTCATAAAGTGGATACCATGAATAGTGCAGCAATGAACATAGGTGTGCAAGTATCTTCACTGTAATCTGACTTGTAACCTTTTGGATAATATCAGCACTTTGGAGGCTGAAACAAAAGAATCTGAATCTGGGGCTAGCTTGAGCTACATAGTGAGTTCCAATGTGGCATGGACTGTACAGTGAGACCCTGTCTAAAAAATAAAAACAAAAACAATGAAAGGTTTTATACTTTTCACATTTTCTTTTTAGACAAGGTCTCATCATATAACATAAGCTTGCCTCTAATATGCCACCATGCCTGGTTGGGGTTTTACAATTTTAATGTCTACCTCTGTTGACTAATATACATAGTCACTTA
>NW_012314432.1:0-2131 GCF_000151885.1 Dipodomys ordii | reverse complement strand
GCTGTGTCCCACTCTGTTCCCGCTGTGTCCCCGCTGTGTCCCGCTGTGTACCCCGCTGTGTCCAGCTTTGTCCCCGCTGTGTACCGCTCTGTCCCCCACTGTGTCCCGCTGTGTCCCCCGCTGTGTCCCGCTGTGTTCTCGCTGTGTCCCCCACTGTGTCCCCCGCTGTGTTCCTCTGTGTCCCGCTGTGTCCCCCGCTGTGTCCCCACTGTGTTCCCGCTGTGTCCCGCTGTGTACCCTGCTGTGTCCAGCTGTGTCACCGCTGTGTCCCACTGTGGCCCCTCTCTGTCTCTGCTGTCCCCTGCTGTTTCCCCCGCTGTGTCCCGCTGTGTGCTCGCTGTGTCCCCCGCTGTGCCCGCTGTGTCCCGCTGGGTCCCCCACTGTGACCCTTTGTGTCCCCAGCTGTGTACCCCGCTGTGTAACGCTGTGTTCCTGCTGTATCGACGCTGTGTCCCGCTGTGTCCCGCTGTGTCCTCGCTGTGTGCCCCATTGTGTCCCACTGGGTCCCCCGCTGTGTCCCCCGCTGTGTCCTGCTGTGTCCCCCTCTGTGTCCCGTTGTGTCCCGCTGTGTCCCCCGCTGTGTCCCTGCTCTATCCCTGCTGTGTCCCTGCTGTGTCCCGCTTTGTCCCGCTGTGTCCTCGCTGTGTCCCAAGCTGTGTTCCGCTGTGTCCCCCGCTGTGTCCCGCTGTGTCCCTCTGTGTTCTCCGCTGGGTCCTGCTGGGTCCCCTCTGTGTTTCCCGCTGTGTCCCGCTGTGTACCCCTCTGTGTCCCCCGCTGTGTCCCGCTGTGTCCCCCGCTGTGTCCCTGATGTGTCCCCGCTGTGTCCCGCTGTGTCCCGCTGTGTACTGCTGTGTCCCCCGCTGAGTCCCGCTGTTTCCCCGCTGTGTCCCAATGTGTCCTCGCTGTGTCCCACGCTGTGTCCCGCTGTGTCTCCCCTTTGTATCTCGCTGTGTCCCGCTGTGTCCCACTGTGTACCCTGCTGTGTCCCTCGCTATGTCCCGCTGTGTCCCCCGCTGTTTCCCGCTGTGTCCTTGCTGTGTCCCACTCTGTCTCCCCCTTGTCCCCCGCTGTGTCCTTGTTGTTTCCCCCGTTGTGTCCCGCTGTGTCCTCGCTGTGTCCTCCGCTGTGTCCCGCTGTGTCCTCGCTGTGTCCCACGCTGTGTTCCGCTGTGTGCACGCTGTGTCCCCCGATGTGTCCCGTTGTGTCCCCAGCTGTGTACACCGCTGTGTCCCGCTGTGTACCCACTGTATCGACGCTGCGTACCCCTGGGTCCCGCTGTGTCCTCGCTGTGTCCACAGCTGTGTCCTGCTGTGTCCCCCGCTGTGTCCCGCTGTGTCCCCTTCTGTGTCCCACTGTGTCCTCGCTGTGTCCCCCGCTGTGTCCCGCTGTGTCCCCCGCTGTGTCCCGCTGTGTCCTCGCTGTGTCCCCTGCTTTGTCCCGCTGTGTCCTGCTCTGTCTCCTCCTTGTCCCCGCTGTGTTACGATGTGTCCCGTGGTGTCCCGCTTTGTCCCCCGCTGTGTCCTCCGCTGAGTCTCCGCTGTGTCCCCGCTGTGTCCCGCTCTGTCCTCCCTGTGTCCCCGGCTGTGTCCCGCTGTGTCCCCTGCTATGTCCTGCTGTGTCTACTGCTTTGTTCCTGCTGTGTCCCGCTGTGGCCCACTCTGTCCCCGCTGTATCGACGCTGTGTCCCGCTGGGTCCCGCTGTGTCCTCGCTGTGTCCACCGCTGTGTACCGCTGTGTCCACCGCTGTGTCCCGCTGTGTCCTCCGCTCTGTCCCCCTTTGTCTACCGCTGTGTCCCGCTGTTTCCCCCGCTATGTCCCGCTGTATCCTCGCTGTGTCCCCCTCTGTCTCCCACTCTGTCCCACGCTGTGTCTCACGCTTTGTCCCCGATGTGTCCCACTGTGTTCCGCTGTGTCCCGCTGTGACCCCACTGTGTCCCGTTGTGTCCACAGCTGTGTACCACGCTGTGTAACGCTGTGTCCCCGCTGTATCGACGCTGTGTCCCCCTGTGTCCCGCAGTGTCCCCCGCTGTGTCCCCCGCTGTGTCCTCGCTGTGTTCCCCGTTGTGTCCCGCTGTGTCCTCGCTGAGGTCCCCCGCTGTGTCCCACTGTGTCCCCCGCTGTGTCCCGCTGT
>NW_012314431.1:0-2131 GCF_000151885.1 Dipodomys ordii | reverse complement strand
TTCTTCTGCTTCTGCTTCTCCTGCTACTGCTTCTTCTGCTTCTCTTTCTGCTTCTCCTTATGCTTCTGCTTCTCCTTCTGCTCCTTCTCCTTCTTCTGTTTCTTCTTCTTCTTCTGCTTCTCTTTCTGCTTCTCCTTATGCTTCTGCTTCTCCTTCTGCTCCTTCTCCTTCTTCTGTTTCTTCTTCTTCTTCTGCTTCTCCCGCTTCTGCTTCTTCTGCTTCTCCTGCTTGTCCTTCTCCTTCTGCTTCTCCTTCTCCTTCCTCTGCTGCTCTTTCTGCTTCTGCTTCTGCTTCTTCTGATTCTTCAACTTCTCCTTCTTCTTCTCCTTCTGTTTCTGCTTCTCTTTCTGCTTCTGCGTCTCCTTCTGCTTCACCTTCTGCTGCTCCTTCCCCTTCTTCTGTTTCTCCCTCTGCTTCTGCTACTTATGCTTCTTCTTTTTCTTCTGCTTCTGCTTGTCCAGCTTTTGCTGCTTCTGCTTCTCCTTCTGCTTCAGGTTCTCCTTCTGGTTCTTGGGCTTCTTCTGTTTCTTCTGCTTCTGCTTCTCCTGCTACTCCTTCTTCTGCTGCTCTTTCTGCTTCTGCTTCTGCTTCTTCTGATTCTTCAACTTCTCCTTCTTCTTCTCCTTCTGTTTCTGCTTCTCTTTCTGCTTCTGCGTCTCCTTCTGCTTCACCTTCTGCTGCTCCTTCCCCTTCTTCTGTTTCTCCCTCTGCTTCTGCTACTTATGCTTCTTCTTTTTCTTCTGCTTCTGCTTTTCCAGCTTCTGCTGCTTCTGCTACTCCTTCTGCTTCAGGTTCTCCTCCTGGTTCTTGGGCTTCTTCTGTTTCTTGTGCTTCTGCTTCTCCTGCTACTGCTTCTTCTGCTTCTCTTTCTGCTTCTCCTTCTGCTTCTCCTTCTGCTCCTTCTCCTTCTTCTGTTTCTTCTTCTTCTTCTGCTTCTCCCGATTCTGCTTCTTCTGCTTCTCCTGCTTTTCCTTCTCCTTCTGCTTCTCCTTCTCCTTCTTCTGCTCTTTCTGCTTCTGCTTCTGCTTCTTCTGATTCTCCAACTTCTCCTTCTTCTTCTCCTTCTGTTTCTGCTTCTCTATCTGCTTCTGCATCTCCTTGTGCTTCACCTTCTGCTGCTCATTCTCCTTCTTCTGTTTCTCCCTCTGCTTCTGCTACTTATGCTTCTTCTTTTTCTTCTGCTTTTGCTTCTCCTGCTTCTTCTGCTTCTCCTGCTTCTCTTTCTGCTTCTGCTTATCCTTCTGTTTCTCCTACTCCTATTCCTTCTCTTTCTCTTTCTCCTTCTTCTGCTTCTGCTTCTCCTGCTGCTTCTTCTTCTGCTTCTTCTGCTTTTTCTGTTACTTTTTCTTCTTCTGCATCACCTTCTGCTTCTTCTGCTTCTCCTTCTGCTTCTGCTTCTCCTTCTGCTTCTGCTCTTCTCCTTCTTCTGCTTCTGCTTCTCCTGCTTCTTTTTCTGCTTCTCCTACTTCTCCTTCTGCTTCTCCGTCCCATTCTCCTTCTCCTTCAATTTCTCCTTCTTATGCTTCTCATTCTGCTTCTGCTTCTGCTTCTCCTGCTTCTGCTTCTTCTGTTTCTCCTTCTGCTTCTCTTTCTGCTTCTAATTCTGCTTCTGCTCCTCCTACTCCTAATCCTTCCCTTTCTCCTTCTTCTTCTTCTTCTGCTTCTCGTTTTGTTTCTGCTTCTTCTGCTTGTTCTGTTTATTCTGCTTCTGCTTTTCTAGCTTCTCCTGCTACTGCTTCTCCTTATGCTTCAGGTTCTTCTTCTGGTTCTTGGGCTTCTTCTGTTTCTTCTGCTTCTTCTTTCTTCTGCTACTGCTCTCTTCTGCTTCTTCTGCTTCTCTTTCTGCTTCTCCTTCTGCTTCTGCTTTTCCTTCTGTTCCTTCTCCTTCTTCTGTTTCTTCATCTTCTTCTCTTCTTCTCTCTTCTTCTTCTTCTTCTTCTTCTCTACATACATACTTCAACAACATACATCTTCATCAACATCACATCATCAGCTTTCAGGCATTTGGCTTCGGCTTCAGCTTATTCCCGCTTACAGGCTTCTATCAGGCTATCTCCTGGCTAGATACTTTCTACTTTCAGCTTACTTCCTTCTTTCTTATAGCTAATCCTATTCCGGCTTTCTTTCTTTC
>NW_012314430.1:0-2131 GCF_000151885.1 Dipodomys ordii | reverse complement strand
TTCTGTTCGTGCCTGTTCATTGATTTAGACGGCAGTGACCTTTGGTGGAGATCAACATTTTTCACAGAAATAAAGAACTTCTACAAATCTATAGGGAAAAAGAAGCTTCTGAGAAGTCAAATATGAGTAAAGCAAATAATGATTTTTGTCCCCCAAAAGACAGCCTTCAATATGCTGGTTAGTTAAAATTAAAGGTCTTCAAAGGCCATGCATGGTGGGAGAAAGTTTACTCTGATATTCCCTTATTTACCTAAAGATCAAATCTACTTTCAGAGAGAACACAGTTACCTTCCATCCCCACCCTAAAATCTCTTTTATCTGTGGCAGAAATTCAGGAATATAACCATAGCTGGATGGACTTTGTCACAGACATTGTGTGTGGCAGAGTCACTCAAATTATAAAGGGATGCGTTACAAGCTAATTTCTGTCTTGTGGGTGTATTCATATTCCCTAACACCATTTACTGCCTATCAAAATTTCCTCCATGAAGAAGGGGACACAAGCACCTGAACTTCACTGGGGCTGGTGCTCCTTCATGAGTTTCTTCATGAATGCTAAACTTGCACACCTTTTTCTCCTGTCAATCTGCCATTAATTCATTCAGCAAAACTTCAAAAAGAGAAGGGGAAGGTTTCTTTCATTCTATGATTTTATCTTGAATTCTCACAACAATTTAGCAGAGTAGATATTATGCCCATTTGAGAAAATGAAATCTTGAGGTCCAGGGAACTTTACTGAACCACCTACATTTCCCTGCCAAGTCTCTCTCCTCTCTCTCTCTCTCTCTCTCTCTCCTCTCTCTCTCTCTCTCTCTTTCTCTCTCTCTCTTTCTGTTGTTTTTGAGTCAGATCTCTCTCGTCATCATCATCGTCGTCTTCTTCATCTTCATCTCTCTTATCTTCTATTTCTGCTCTTCCTTCTCTTTCTCCTTCTTCTACTTCTCCTTCTCCTTCTTCTCCTTCTCCTTCTCCTTCTTCTACTTCTCCTTCTGCTTCTGCTTCTCCTTCTGCTTCTTCTGTTTCTCCTTCTCCTACTTCTGCTTCTCCTTCAGCTTCTGCTTCTTCTGCTTCTCCTGCTTCTCCTTCTGCATCTCCTTCTGCTTGTGCTTGTCCTTATGCTTCTTCTTCTGCCTCTGCTTCTCCTTCTCCTTCTTTTGCTTCACCTTTTGCTTCTGCTTCTTCTGCTTTTCCTGCTTCTCCTTCTGCTTCTTCCGCTTCTCCTTCTGCATCTTCTTCTGCTTCTGCTTCTCCTTCTCCTTCTTCTGCTTCTCCTTCTGATTCTCCTTCTGCTTCTTCTTCTTCTGCTTTACCTGCTTCTCTTTCTTCTTCTCCTTCTGCTTCTCCTTCTGTTTCTCCTTCTCCTTCTTGTTCATCTGCTTTTCCTTCTGCTTTTCCTACTGCTTCTGCTACAACTGCTACTGCTTCTACTTCTTCTGTTTCTTCTGCTTCTCCTTCTGCTTTTGATTCTCTTTTTGCTTCTGCTTCTGCTTCTCCTTCTGCTTCTCCAGATTCTGCTTCTTGTGCTTCTCCTGCTTCTCCTTCTGCTTCAGGTTCTGCTTCTGCTTCTTGGGATTCTTATGCGTCTGCTTCTCCTGCTTCTGCTTCTTCTGCTTCCCCTCCTTCTCTTTCTACTTCTCCTTCTGTTTCTGCTTCTCCTTCTGCTTCTGCTTCTTGTCTTTCTCATGTTCCTTCTGCTTCTGCTTCTCCTGTTTCTGCATCTCCTGCTTCTCCTTCTGCTGCTCTTTCTGCTTCTCCTGCTGCTTTTCCTTCTCCTGCTCCTACTTCAGAATCTCTTTCTGCTTCTCCTTCTGTTTCACCATCTCCTTCACCTTAACGTTCTACAGCTTTTCATTCTGCTTCTCCTTCTGTTTCTGAAAACTTCTGCTTCATCTGCTACTGCCTCAGCTTCTATCTGTTACATCTGCATCTCCTTCAGATTATGCTTCTAATTCTGCTTCTGCTTTCTCCTTCTGCTTTCTCAAAATCTGCTTCTATCAGATTATCCTGCCATCTCCTACAGCTCAGCAAATTAAGCTACACATGCTTCTCCTACAGCATCATCCACTGCATAAAGATACAACATACACCATCATAGGCTTATCCTTCGGATTCACCCTCCGGCTCCTACTTC
>NW_012314429.1:0-2131 GCF_000151885.1 Dipodomys ordii | reverse complement strand
CAGGGACACAGTGGGGGCACAGCGGGACACAGCGGAACACAGTGGGACACAGCAGGGCAAAGCGTGAGACACAGTGGGGGACAGAGAGTGAGACAGCGGGGGACACAGCGAGGACACAGCGGGACACAGCAGGGGCAACAGCGGGACACAGCGGTGGACACAGGGGGACAGAGCGGGGGACACAGCGGGACACAGCGGGGGAAAGAGCGGGACACAGCGGTGGACACAGCGGGACAGAGCGGGGACAGAGCGGGACACAGAGGTGGACACAGCGGGACACAGCGGTGGACACAGCGAGGACACAGCGGGACCCAGCGGGACACAGCGTCGACACAGCGGGGACAGAGTGGGCCACAGCGGGGTACACAGCTGGGGAAACAACGGGGCACATCGGGGGACACAGCAAGGACTCAGCGGAACACAGCGTGGGACACAGTGAGGACACAGGGGGCACAGCGGGACACAGCAGGAACACAGCAGTAGACACAGTGGGAAACAGCAGGGGACACAGCGGGACACAGAGGAGGACAGAGGGAGGACAGAGCGCGACACAGCGGGGACACAGCTGGGACTCAGCCGGGGACACAGCGGGGGACAAAGCGGGACACCACGGGACACAGCGGGAAACAGCGGTGACCCTGCGGGGACACAGCGGGACACAGTGGGGGACACAGCAAGGACACAGCGGGACACAGCAGGGGACACAGCGAGGACACAGCGGGGGACACAGCGGGGGACACTGCGAGACACAGCGGGGAACACAGCGAGGACACAGCGGGACCCAGCGGGACACAGCGTCGATACAGCGGGGACACAGCGTTACACAGCGGGGTACACAGCTGTGGACACAACGGGACACAGTGGGGACACAGCGGGACACAGCAGAACACAGTGGGACACAGCGGGGACAAAGCGTGAGACACAGAGGGGGACAGAGCGGGAGACAGCGGGGGAAACAGCGAGGACACAGCGGGACACAGCGGGGGACACAGCGGGACACAGCGGTGGACACAGCGGGACAGAGCGGGGGACACAGCGGGACATAGCGGTGGACACAGCGGGACACAGCGGTGGACACAGCGAGGACACAGCAGAACCCAGCGGGACACAGGGTAGATACAGCGGGGACAGAGTGGGCCACAGCGGGATACACAGTTGGGGACACAACGGGACACATCAGAGGACACAGCAAGGACTCAGCGAAATACAGCGTGGGACACAGTGAGGACACAGGGGGACACAGCGGGACACAGCGGGACAGAGCAGGAACACAGCAGTAGACACAGCGGGACACAGCCGGGGACACATTGGGACAGAGCGGGGACACAGCGGGGACACAGCGGTACTCAGCGGGGGACACAGCAGTACACAGCGGGACACAGCGGGGACACAGCAGGGACTCAGCGGGGGACACAGCGGGGGACAAAGCGGGACAGAGCGGGACACAGCGGGGAAAAGGGGGAGACAGAGCGGGACACAGCAAAGACACAGCGGGACACAGCGGGGGACACAGCGGGACACAGCGGCGGACACAGCGGGACAAAGCAGGGTACAGAGCAGGGGACACATCGGGATACAGAGGGACACAGCGGGGGACCCAGCGGGAAAAAGCGGGGGGCCCAGCGAGGACACAGCGGGACACAGCGGGGGACACAGACAGGAAAACAGCGGGGAACATACCGGGGGACACAGCAGGACACAGCAGGGAACACAGCGAGGACACAGCGGGACCCAGGGGGACACAGCGTCGATACAGCGGGGATACAGCGTTACACAGTGTGGTACAAATCTGTGGACACAAAGGGACACAGTGGGGGCACAGCGGGACAGAGCGGGACACAGTGGGACACAGCGAGGACAAATCGTGAGACACAGCGGGGGACAGAGCGGGAGACAGCGGGGGACACAGCGAGGACACAGCAGGACACAGCGGGACACAGCAGGGACAGAGCGGGACACAGTGGGACCCAGCATGACACAGCAGGGGACAAAGCGGGACACAGCAGGGGACCCAGCGAGGACACAGCAGGGCACAGCGGGACACAGAAGGGACAGAGCGGGACACAGCGGGACACAGCGGGGGACACAGCGAGGACTCAGTGGGGGACACAGCGGGGGACACTGCGGGATG
>NW_012314428.1:0-2131 GCF_000151885.1 Dipodomys ordii | reverse complement strand
GCTGTGTCCCGCTGTGTCCCCGCTGTGTGCCCGCTGTGTCCCGCTGTGTACCCTGCAGTGTCCAGCTGTGTCCTTTTGTGTCACGCTGTTTCCCCGCTGTGTCCCTGCTGTGTCCCGCTGTGTACCCTTCTGTATCCAGCTGTGTCCCCTCTGTGTCCCGCTGTGTCCATTCTCTGTCCCCCGCTGTCCACCGCTGTGTCTCCTGGCTGTGTCCCGCAGTGTCCCCGCTGTGTCCCGCTGTGTACTACTGTGTCCCGTGGTGTCCCGCTTTTTTCCCTCTATGTCCCCTGCTGAGTCCCCTCTGTGTCCCCGCTGTGTCCAGCTGTGTCCTCGCTGTGTCCTCTGCTGTCTCCCGCTTTGTCCCACGCTGTGTCCTACTGTGTCCCACTGTGTCCCTGCTGTGTCCCCCGCTGTGTCCCGCTGTGTCCCGCTGTGTCCCACGCTGTGACCTGCTGTGTCCCGCTGTGTCCCCGCTGTGTCCCGCTGTGTCCCCCGATGTGTCCCGCTGGGTCCCGCTGTGTCCCCCGCTGTGTTCCGCTGTGTCCCCGCAGGTTCACCGCTGTTTCACGCTGTGTCCTGCTGTGTCCCGTGGTGTCCCGCTTTGTCCCCCGCTGTGTCCCGCTTTGTCCACTGCTGGGTCCCTGCTGTGTCCCGCTGTGTCTCGCTGTGTCCCGCTGTGTCCTCGCTTTGTCCCATGCTGTGTTAAGCTGTGTCCTCCCTGTGTCCCCCCGCTGTGTCCCGCTGTATCCCCCCGCTGTGCCCCGCAGTGTCCCGCTGTGTCCCGCTGGGTCCCACGCTGTGTCCCGCTGTGTCCCCCGGTTTGCCCCGCAGTGTCCCGCTGTGTCCCACTCTGTCCCCCACTGTGTCCCCCGCTGAGTCCTCTATGTGTCGCCGCTGTGTCCCGCTGTGTCCTCGCTTTGTCCCCTGCTGTGTCCCTCTGTGTACCACGCTGTGTCCAGCTTTGTCCCCGCTGTGTCTCGCTGTGTCCCACGCTCTGTCCCACACTGTGTCCCGAAGTGTCCCCCGCTGTGTCCCGCAGTGTCCCCCGCTGTGTCCCACTGTGTCCCCCGCTGAGTCCCCGCTGTGTCTCCGCTGTGTCCCGGTGTTTCCTCGCTGTGTCCCCTGCTGTCTCCCTCTCTGCCCCCGCTGTGTCTCACGCTTTGTCCCCGCTGTGTCCCACTGTGTCCCGCTGTGTCCGGCTGTGCCCCCACTGTGTCCCGTTGTGTCCACAGTGTGTACCACGCTGTGTAACGCTGCGTCCCCGCTGTATCGACACTGTGTCCCGCTGTGTCCCGCTGTGTCCTCGCTGTGTTCCCCACTGTGTCCCGCTGTGTCCCCCGCTGTGTCCCCCGCTGTGTCCTCGTTGTGTCCCCTGTTGTTCCCTGTTGTTCCCGCTGAGTCCTCACTGGGTAGCCCACTGTGTCCCACTGTGTCCTCTGCTGTGTACCACGCTGTGTAACTCTGTGTGCCCGCTGTATCGACGCTGTGTCCCGCTGTGTCCATGCTGTGTCCTCGCTGTGTTCCCCGCTGTGTCCTGCTGTGTCCCCCGCTGTGTTCCCCGCTGTGTCCCCCTGTGTCCCCCGCTGTGTCCTGCTGTGTCCTCGCTGGGTCTCCCGCTGGGTCCCGCTGTGTCCCCCGCTGTGTCCCGCTGTGTCCTCGCTGTGTCCTCGCTGTGTCCCACGCTGTGTCCCGTTGTGTTCCTAGCTGTGTACCCCGTTGTGTCCCGCTGTATCGACTCTGTGTCCCACTGGGTCCCGCTGTTTCCTTCCTGTGTTCCCCGCTGTGTCTCGCTGTGTCCCCGCTGTATCGACGCTGTGTCCCTGCTGTGTCCCGCTGTTTCCCGCTCTGTCCTCGCTGTGTCCCCAGCTGTGTCCCGCTGTGTCCCCAGCTGTGTCCCCCGCTATGTCCCGCTGTGTGTACTGCTGTGTCCACGCTGTGTCCCGCTGTGTCTCGCTGTGTCCCGCTGTGTCCCGCTGTGTCCTCTCTGTGTCCCCTGCTATGTTCCGCTGTGTCCTCGCTGTGTCCCCCGCTGTGTCCCGCTGTGTCCCCATTGTGTCCCCCGCTGTGTCGCGCTGTGTCGCGCTGTGTCCCCTGCTGTGTCCTGCTGTGTCCCCCGCTGTGTCACCAATGT
>NW_012314427.1:0-1119 GCF_000151885.1 Dipodomys ordii | reverse complement strand
GGACTCAGCAGGATTCAGCAGGACACAGCGGGACACAGCGGGACACAGCGGGGAAACATCAGAGACATAGTGGGACTTAGCAGGTGACAGTGGGTACTCAACGGGACACAGCGGGACAGAGCGTGTGACAGCGGGGACACACATGGGGGCAACGGGGACACTGCCTGATACAGCGGGGACACAGCGTGACACAGCGGGGGACACAGCAGGAACCAGCGGGTGACAGAGCTGGGACGGAGCGAGGACACAGCGGAGCACCGCGAGTGACACAGCGGGGGACAATGAGGGGACAATGCGGGGACATAGCGGGACACAGCGAGGACACAGCGGGGGACACAGGGGCACACAGCGGGACACAGCGGAACACAGCGGGAAACAGTGGGGTACACAGCGAGGAAACAGCGGGGAAACAGCAGGACACAGCGGGGGACACTGCGGGGACACAGTGGAACACAGAGGGGGACACAGCAGGACACATCTGGACACAGCGGGGGATACAGTGGGGACACAGCTGGGGACACTGCAGGGGACACAGCGGGACACAGAGGGACACAGCCGGGACACAGCGTTGACACATCAGGGGACACAGCGAGGACACAGCGGGGGACACAGCCGGGACACAGTGGGAGACACAGTGGGGGACACAGCGAGGAACACAGCGGGACACAGCGGGGACACAGCGGGGGACACAGCCGGGGACACAGCTGGACACAGCGGGGCACAGCGGAGTTCAAAACAGGGGACACAACGGTACACAGCGGGACACAGCGGGGAAACATCGGAGACACAGCGGGACACAGCGGTGGACAGCAGGGACAAAGTGGGGCACAGCAGGACACAGCGGGGGACACAGCGGGGGACACAGCCTGACACAGCGGGGTCACAGCGGGACACAGCGGGGACACAGCGGTGGACATACAGGGGACACAGCGGGGGACACAGCGGGACACAACGGGGGACATAGAGGTGGACACAGCGGGACACAGTGGGGGACACATCGGGGGATACAGCAGGGACAAAGCACGACACAGCAGGGGACACAGCGGGGACACAGCGGGACACAGAGGGGGACACAGGGGGACACAGAGTGGGACACAGCTGGACACAGCTGGGACAAAG
>NW_012314426.1:0-2131 GCF_000151885.1 Dipodomys ordii | reverse complement strand
GATCAGAGGGAGAAGCAGAAGAAGGAGAAGGAACAGCAGAAAGAGAAGTAGAAGGAGAATCAGAAGGAGAAGCAGAAGAAGGAGTAGCAGAAGCAGAAGAAGCAGCAGAAGGAGAAGCAGAAGCAGAAAAAGATGCAGAACGAGAAGCAGGAGAAGCAGAAGAAGCAGAAGCAGAAGGAGAAGCAGAAGAAGGAGAAGGAAGTGCAGCAGAAGCAATAGGAGAAGCAGAAGGAGAAGCAGAAGCAGAATGAGAAGCAGAAAGAGAAACAGTAGAAGCAGAAGAAGCAGGAAAACAGAAGCAGAAGAAAGAAAGGAAGAAGAAGAAGACGAAAAAGAAGGAGAAGAAGAGGAAGAAGAAGAAGAAACAGCAGAATAAGGGGAAGCATAAGGAGAAGCAGTAGAAGCAGAAGCAGGAGAAGCAGAAGCAGAAGAAAAAGAATAAGCAAAAGAAGCAGAAGCAGTGGGAGAAGCAGAAGTAGGAGAAGGAGAAGGAGCAGCAGAAGGAGAACAGAAGCAGAAAGAGAAGCAGAAACAGAAGGAGAACAAGAAGGAGAAGCAGGAGAATCAGAAGAAGCAGAAGTAGAAGCAGAAAGAGGAGAAGAAGGAGAAGCAGAAGTAGAATCAGAAGAAACAGAAGAAGAAGCAGAAGAAACAGAAGCAAAAGAAACAGAAGAAGGAGAAGAGCAGAAGCAGAAGGAGAAGCAGAAGCAGAAGGAGAAGCAGAAAGAGAAGCAGGAGAAGCAGAAGAAGCAGGAGAAGCAGAAGCAGAAGAAACAGGAGAAGCCAAAGAAGCAGAAGCAGAATCTGAAGCAGAAGGAGAAACAGAAGAAGCACAATCTGAAGCAGAAGCAGAAGAAACAGAAATAGTCGAATAAGCAGAAGCAGAAGCACCAGGAGAAGCAGCAGAAGAAGAAGGAGAAGGCGAAAGAGAAGGATTAGGAATAGGAGAAGCAAAAGGATAAGCAGAAGCAGAAAGAGACGCAGAAGGAGAAGCCGCACGAGCAGTAGGAGAAGCAGAAGAAACAGAAGACGCATAAGCAGAATGAGAATCACAAGGAGAAATTGAAGCAGAAGCAGAAGGAGAAGCAGAAGCAGAAGCAGAAGGATAAGCAGAAGAAGGAGAAGGAGAAGCAGAAAAAAAAGCAGAACGAGAAGCAGGAGAAGCAGAAGCAGGAGAAGCAGAAACAGAAAAAACAGAAGAAGGAGAAGAAGCAGAAGCAGGAGAAGCAGAAGCAGAAGAAGCCGAAGAAGCAGAAGCAGAACCTGAAGCAGAAGGAGAAGCAGTAGAAGCAGAAGAAGCAGAATCTGGAGAAGCAGAAGGAGAAGCAGAAGGAAAAGCAGAAGAACGAGAAGAAGGAGAAACAGAAGGAGAAGCAGAAAGAGAAGCAGAAGAAGGAGCAGGAGAAGGAAAAGCAGCAGCAGAAGCAGAAAGAGCATCAGAAGGAGAAGCAGAAGATGCAGAAACAGGAGAAGCAGAAGCAGAAGAAACAGGAGAAGGACAAGAAGCAGAAGGAGAAGCAGAAACAGAAGGAGAAGCAGAAAGAGAAGGTGGGGAAGCAGAAGAAGCAGAAGCCGGAGAAGCAGAAGCATAAGAATCCGAAGAAGCAGAAGCAGAACCTGAAGCAGAAGGAGAAGCAGGAGAAGCAGAAGAAGCAGAATCTGGAGAAGCAGAATGAGAAGCTGAAGGAGAAGCAGAAGCAGAAAGAGAATCAAAAGCGGAAGGAGAAGCAGAAGGAACAGAAGAATAGAAGCAGTAGCCGTTATAGCAGAAGCAGAAGGAGAAGCCGAAGGAAAAGCAGAAGAACAAGAAGGAGAAGGAGAAACAGAAGGAGAAGCAGAAGGACAAGCAGAAAGAGAAGCGAGTAAAGCAGAAGAAGAAGAAGCACAAGGAGAATCAGAAGGAGAAGCAGAAGAAGGAGAAGGAGAAGCAGAAGCAGAAGAAGATGCAGAAGGAGAAGCAGGAGAAGCAGAAGAAGCAGGAAAAGAAGAAGCAGAAGAAAGAGAAGAAGATGAAGATGATGAAGATGAAGATGACGATATGATGAAGATGATGATGATGATGATGATGATGATGACGATATGACGACGATGACGAAGACTATGATGACGTGAGGAAGGAGAAGGAGAAGGA
>NW_012314425.1:0-2132 GCF_000151885.1 Dipodomys ordii | reverse complement strand
CCTGCTGTGCCCCCGCTGTTGCCCGCTGTATGCCCGCATTGTCCCCGCTGTGTCTGCTGTGTCCCGCTGTGTTCCGTGGTGTCCCGTTTGTCCCCCACTGTGTCCCCGCTGAGTCCCCGCTGTGTCCCCGCTGTGTCCCATTGTGTCCTCGCTGTGTCCCCCGCTGTGTCCTGCTCTGTTCCCCGCTGTGTCTCCCGCTTTGTCCCCGCTGTGACACGCTGTGTCCCCGCAGTGTCCCCGCTGTGTCCTGCTGTGTCACACTGTGTCCCGTGGTGTTCCGCTTTGTCCCCTGCTGTGTCCCCCGCTGAGTCCCACTTTGTCCCCGTTGTGTCCTGGTGTGTCCCCCGCTCTGTCCCCTGCTGTGTCCTGCTGTGCCCCCGCTGTTGCCCGCTGTATGCCCGCATTGTCCCCGCTGTGTCTGCTGTGTCCCGCTGTGTTCCGTGGTGTCCCGTTTGTCCCCCACTGTGTCCCCACTGAGTCCCCGCTGTGTCCCCGCTGTGTCCCGCTGTGTCCTCGCTGTGTCCCCCGCTGTGTCCTGCTCTGTTCCCCGCTGTGTCTCCCGCTTTGTCCCCGCTGTGACCCGCTGTGTCCCCCCAGTGTTCCCCGCTGATTTCCGCTGTGTCCCCCGCTGTGTCCCCCGCTGTGTCCTGCTGTGTCGTCGTTGTGTCCCCCGCTGTGTCCCGCTGTGTCCCCGCTGTGACCCGCTGTGTCCTCGCTGTGTCCCCCGCTGTCTCCCGCGTTGTCCCACGCTGTGTTTTGCTGTGTCCTCGCTGTGTCCCACGCTGTGTACCACTGTGTCACCACTGTGTCCCCTGCTGTGTGCGGCTGTGTTCCGCTGTGTCCCCCGCTGTGTTCCCCGTTGTGTCCCGCTGTGTCCCTGGCTGTGTCCCGCTGTGTCCTCGCTGTGTCCCGCTGTGTCCTCGCTGTGTCCCCCGCTGTGTCCTGCTCTGTTCCCCGCTGTGTCTCCCGCTTTATCCCCGCTGTGCCCCGCTGTGTCCCGCTGTGTCCCAGTGTGTCCCGCTATGTCCCCCACTGTGTCCCCTTGTGTCCCCAGCTGTCTACCACGCTGTGTCCCGCTGTGTCCCCGCTGTATCGACGCTGTGTCCCGCTGGGTCCACAGCTGTGTACCACGCTGTGTAACGCTGTATCCCCACTGTATCGACGCTGTTTCCCGCTGGGTCCCGCTGTGTCCTCGCAGTGTTCCCCGCTGTGTCCCGCTGTGTCCCCCGCTGTGTCCCCCGCTGTGTCCTCTCTGTGTCCCCCAATATATTCTGCTGTGTCCTCGATGGGTCCCCCACTGTGTCCCGCTGTGTCACACTGTGTTCCATGGTGTCCTGCTGTGTCTTTGCTGTGTCCCCCGCTGTCCCCCACTTTGTCCCTAGCTGTGTCCCGCTGTGTCCCGCTGTTTCCTCGCTGTGTCCCCCGCTGTGTCCCGCTGTGTCCTTGCTGTGTCCCCCATTGTGTTTCGCTGTTTCCTCGCTGTGTCCCCCCCTGTGTGCCGTTGTGTCCCCAGCTGTGTCCCACGCTGTGTCCCGCTGTGTCCCCGCTGTATCAATGCTGTGTCCCGCTGTGTCCCGCTGTGTCCTCGCTGTGTACCGCTCTGTACCCTCTGTGTCCCCCGCTGTGTCCCGCTGTGTCCCGCTGTGTACTGCTGTGTCCCCCACTGAGTCCCGCTGTGTCCACCCTGTGTCCCCCGCTTTGTCTCTCTTTGTCCCGCTGTGTCCTCGCTGTGTTCCCCGCTGTGTCCCGCTGTGTCCCCCACTGTGGCCCCCGCTGTGTCCCGCTCTGTCCCCCGCTTTGTGCCCGCTGTGTCCCGCTGTGTACTCCATTGTGTCCAGCTGTGTCCCGCTGTGTCCCCCGCTGTGTCCCGCTGTGTCCCATTGTGTCCCGCTCTGTCCCTTCTGTGTCCTCGCTGTGTACTCCTTTGTGTCAGGCTGTGTCAACGCTGCGTCTCGCTGTGTCCCCTCTCTGTCTCCGCTGTCCCCCGCTGTGTCCCCCGCTGTGTCCCACTGTGTCCCGCTGTGTCCCCCGCTTTGTCCCACTGTGTCCCCGCAGTGTCCCCACTGTGTCCCTCTGTGTCCCCCGCTTTGTCCAGGTGTGTCCTTGCAGTGTCTCCAACTGTGTCCCGTTGA
>NW_012314424.1:0-2132 GCF_000151885.1 Dipodomys ordii | reverse complement strand
CACAGCGGGGACACAGCAGTAGACACAATGGGACCCAGCGGGGAACACAGCGGGACACACCAGGGGACACAGGGAGGACACAGCGGGACACAGCGGGGACACAGCAGGGACTCACCGGGGAAAACAGTGGGGGACAAATCGGGAAACCACGGGACACGGCGCAGGACAAGGGGGAGACAGAGCGTGACACAGCGAGGACACAGCGAGAAACAGCGGGGGACAGAGCGGGACACAGCGGGGGACACAGCAGGACACAGCGGGACACAGCGGGGGACACAGCGAGGACACATGGGGACACAGCGGGGACACAGCGGGACTCAGCGGGGGACACAGTGGGAACACAGTGGGACACAGCGGGTCAAATCAGGGACACAGCGGGACACAGCGGGGGACACAGCGGGACACAGCAGGGGACACAGCGAGGACACAGCGGGACACAGTGGCGGACACAGCGAGGACAAAGCTGTGGACACAGCGAGGACCCAGCAGGACCCAGCCGGACACAGCGTCGATACAGTGGGTACACAGCGGGACACAGCGGGGTACACAGCTGGGGACACAAAGGGTCACAGTGGGGGACACAGCGGGACACAGCAGGACACAGTGGGACACAGCGGAGACACAGCGGGGACTCAGCAGGGGAGACAGCGGGGGACAAAACGGGACACCACGGAACACAGCGAGACACAGCAGGGAACAGCGGTGACCCTGCGGGGACACAGCGGAACACACTGGGGGACAGAGCGTGGGACAAAGCGAGACACAGCGGGGACAAAGCTGGACACAGCGGGTTACACAGCGGGACAAAGCTGGGACACAGCGGGTACAAAGTTGGACACAGCGGGTCACAGCAGGGGACACAGCGGGACACAGCGGGGGACACAGCGAGGACACAGCGGGACACAGCGGGGGAAACAGCGGGGGACAGCAGAGACAGAGAGGGGCCACAGTGGGACACAGCGGTGACACAGCTGGACACAGCGGGGTACACAGTGGGTCACAACGGGACACAGCGGGGGACACAGCGGGACACAGCAGGACACAGTGGGACCCAGCGGAGACAAAGCATGAGACACAGCGGAGGACAGAACGGGAGACAGCGGGGGACACAGCGAGGACACAGCTTCACACAGTGGGGACACAGTGGGGACACAGTGGGGACTCAGCGGGGGACACAGCGGGGGACAAAGCGGGACACCACGGAACACAGCGGGACACAGCGTGAAACAGCGGTGACCCTCCGGGGACACAGCGGGACACAGCGGGGGACACAGCGGGGGACACAGCAGAACACAGTGGGGGACAAAGCGTGGGACAAAGCGAGACACAGCGGGCACAAAGCAGAACACAGCGGGGTACACAGCGGGACACAGCTGGAACACAGCGGGAACACAGTGGGACACAGCGGGTCACAGCAGGGAAACAGCAGGACACAGAGGGGACACAGCGGGGGACACAGCGGGACACAGCGGGGGACACAGCGGGACACAGCGGGGGACCCAGCGAGGACACAATGGGAAACAGCGGGGGACACAGCGAGGACACAGCGGGACACAGCGGAGGAAATAGCGGGGGACAGCGGAGACAGAGAGGGGCCACAGTGGGACACAGCGGTGACACAGCTGGACACAGCGGGGTACACAACGGGTCACAACGGGGACACAGCGGGGGACACAGCGGGACACAGCGGGGGACAGAGCGGGACACAATGGAGACACAGCAGGGGACACAGCGGGACACAGCGGGGGACAAAGAGAGTACACAGCGGAAACCAGCGGGGAACACAGCGAGGACACAGTGGGACCCAGCGAGACACAGCGTTGATACAGCGGGGACACAGCAGGGGACCGAGCGGGGACACAGCAGTAGACACAGCGGGACCCAGCAGGGAAAACAGCGAGACACAGCGGGGGACACAGGGAGGACACAGCGGGACACAGCGGGGACACAGTGGGGACTCACTGTTGGACACAGTGAGGGACAAAGCGGGACACCAAGGGACACGGCGGGGGACAAGGAGGACACAGCGGGGGACACAGCGAGGACACATGGGAACACAGACGGGACACAGCGGGACTAAGCGGGGGACACAGCAGTACACAGCAGGACACAGCGGGAAACAGTGGGGACAC
>NW_012314423.1:0-2132 GCF_000151885.1 Dipodomys ordii | reverse complement strand
TCATGTCCCTGCTGTGTCCCACTGTGTCCCCCTGTGTCCCCCGCTGTGTCCCGCTATGTTCCCGCAGTGTCCCCTCTGTGTCCCGCTGTGTCCCACTGTGTCCCGTGGTGTCCCAGTTTGTCCTTCGCTGGGTCCCCAGGTGAGTCCCCGCTGTGTCCCGCTGTGTCCCCCACTGGGTCCCGCTGTGTCCCCACAGGGTCACCGCTGTTTCCCGCTGTGACCCGCTGTGTTCCGTGGTGTCCCGCTTTGTCCCCCGCTGTGTCCCTGGCTGAGTCCCCGCTGTGTCCCCCGCTTTGTACCGCTGTGTCCGTGCAGTGTCCCCGCTGTGTCCCGCTGTGTCACACTGTCCCGTGGTGTCCTGCTTTGTCCCCCGCTGTGTCCCCCACTGAGTCCCCTCTGTGTCGCAACTGTGTCCCTCTGTGTCCTCGCTGTGTCCCCCGCTGTGTCCCGCTGTGTCCCCCGCTGTGACCCGCTGTGTTCTGCTGTGTCCCCCACTGTGTCCCTGCTGTCTCCCCGGTGTGTCACACTGTTTCCCGCTGTGTACTGCTGTGTCTCCAGCTGAGTTCCTCTGTGTCCCGCTGTGTCCCAATGTGTCCTCGCTGTGTCACGCTCTCTCCTGCTCTGTCCCCACTGTATCCTGCTTTGTCCTGCTGTGTCCCCACTGTGTGCCCGCTGTGTCCCTCTGTGTACCCCACTGTGTCCGCTGTGTCCCCTCTCTGTCCTCTGCTGTCCCCCACTGTGTCCCCCGCTGTGTCCCCCGCTGTGACCCGCTGTGTCCCGCTGTGTCCCCCGCTGTGTCCCCACTGTGTGCCCCTGTGTCCCACTGTGTACCCCGCTGTGTCCAGCTGTGTTCCCGCTGTGTCCACTGCTGTGTCCTGCTGTGTACCCCGCTGTGTCCCGCTATGTTCCCGCAGTGTCCCCGCTGTGTCCCGCTGTGTCCCGCTCTGTCACTGCTGTGTCCCGCTGTGTCCCCCTGTGTCCCCTGCTGTGTCCCGCTATGTTCCTGCAGTGTCCCCGCTGTGTCCTGCTGTGTCCCACTGTGTCCCGTGGTGTCCCAGTTTGTCCTTCGCTGTGTCCCCAGGTGAGTCCCCGCTGTGTCCCGCTGTGTCCCCCACTGGGTCCCGCTGTGTCCCCAGAGGGTCACCGCTGTTTCCCGCTGTGACCCGCTGTGTTCCGTGGTGTCCCGATTTGTCCCCCGCTGTGTCCCCCGCTGAGTCCCCGCTGTGTCCCCGCTTTGTACCGCTGTGTCCGTGCAGTGTCCCCGCTGTGTCCCGCTGTGTCACACTGTCCCGTGGTGTCCTGCTTTGTCCCCCGCTGTGTCCCCCACTGAGTCCCCTCTGTGTCGCAACTGTGTCCCGCTGTGTCCTCGCTGTGTCCCCCGCTGTCTCCCGCTGTGTCCCCCGCTGTATCCCGCACCTCACTGTACCGCTGTGTCCTCGCTGTGTCCCCCACTGTGTCCAGCTGTGGCCTCCGTGTATCCCAAGCTGTGTCCCGCTGTGTCCCTCTGTGTACCCCGCTGTGTCCCGCTATGTTCCCACAGTGTCCTCGCTGTGTCCCGCTGTGTCCCGCTTGTCCTCGCTGTGTCCCCCGCTGTGTCCCTTTGTGTCCCCAGCTGTGTACCCCGCTGTGTCCTGCTGTGTCCCCACTGTATCGACGCTGTGTCCTGCTGGGCCCCGCTGTGTCCTCGCTGTGTTCCTCGTTGTGTCCCGCTGTGTCCCCCGCTGTGTCCCCGCTGTGTCCCCGCTGTGTCCCTGCTGTGTCGCCGCTGTGTCCTGCTGTGTCCTGCTGTGTCCTCGCTGTGTCCTATGCTGTGTTCCACTGTGTACACCGCTGTGTCCTGCTGTGTCCCGCTGTGTCCCCTGCTGTGTCCCGCTGTGTCCCGCTGTGTCCCTGCTGTGACCCTCTCTGTCCCCGCTGTATTGACGCTGTGTCCCGGTGTGTCCCGCTGTGTCCCAAGCTGTGTACCGCTGTGTCCCCCGCTGTGACCCGCTGTGTTCCGCTTTGTCCCCTGCTGTGTCCCCACTGTGTGCCCCTTGTGTCCCGCTGTGTACCCCGCTGTGTCCAGCTGTGTTCCCGCTGTGTCCCGCTGTGTCCCCTCTCTGTCCCCTGCTGTCCCCCTTAGTGTTCCCGCT
>NW_012314422.1:0-2132 GCF_000151885.1 Dipodomys ordii | reverse complement strand
ACAGCGGGGGACACTGCGGGACACAGTGTGGGACAGAGCGTGGGACACAGCGAGATACAGCGGGGACAAACTGGGACACCACGGGACACAGTGGGTCACAGTGGGACACAGCGGGGACAGTGCGGGAACATAGCGGGACACAGCGGGGTACACAGCGGGACACAGCAGGACACAGCAGGACCCAGCGGGACACAGCGCCGATACAGCCGGGACACAGCGTTACAAAGCAGGGTACACAGTTGGCTACACAGAGGGTCACAGTGGGGCACACAGCGGGACCCAGCGGGACATAGCATCGATATAGCGGGCACACAGCGGGACACAGCGGGGTACACAGCTGGGGACACAATGGGACACAGCAGGGGACACAGCGAGGACACAGCGGAACACAGCGGGACACAGCTTGGGACACAGCGGGGACACAGCGGGACACAGCGGGGGACAGAGCGAGGACACAGGGGGATAGAGCGGGACACAGCGTGGGACAAAGTGGGAGACAGCGGGGGACACAGTGGGACACAGCGGGGGACACTGTGGGACACAGTGTGGGACAGAGCATGGGACACAGCGAGACACAGCGGGGAAAAAGCTGGACACAGCGGGGTACACAGAGGGACACAGCAGGGACACAGAGGGAAACAGTGTGACACAAAAAGACACAGCTGGACACAGCGGGGTACACAGCGGGACACAGCGGGCACACAGCGGGGACACAGCGGGACACAGCGGGACACAGTGGGGACAGAGCGGGACACAGTCGGACACAACAGGACACAGCGGGGGACACAGCGGGACACAGCGGGGGACACAGCGAGGACACAGCGGGACACAGCGGGAGACACAGCGAGGACACAGCGGGACACAGCGGGGGACACAGCAAGGACACAGCGGTGGACACAACGTGGGACACAGCGGAACACAGCGGGGAACACAGCGCGGACACAGCGGGAAACAGCGGGACACAGGGTCGAAACAGAGGGGACTCAGCGGGGGACAGCGGAGACAGAGAGGGGCCAAAGCAAGACACAGCGGCGACACAGCTGGGCACAACGGAATACACAGCAGGACACAGCCGGGCACACAGCGGGGACACAGCGGGACACAGCGGGACAAAGCGGGACCCAGCAGGGACCGAGCAAGACATAGCGGGACACAGCCGAACACAGCAGGGGGCACAGCGGGGGACACAGCGGGGGACACAGCAGGACACAGCAGGGACACAGCGAGGGACACAGCGGGACAAAACGGGACACAGCATGGGACACAGCAGGACACAGCGGGGGACACAGCGGGGGACAGAGCGGGACACAACAGGGACCACAGCGAGGACACAGCGGGACCCAGCGGGGACAAAGCTGGACAAAGCGGGGTATACACAGCCAGACACAGCGGGGCCACAGCGGGGATACACCGGGACACTGAGGGTCACATCAGGGACACAGCGGGACAAAGCGGGACACATCAGGACACAGCGGGGGACACAGCGGGACACAGCGGGGGACACAGCGAGGACACAGCGGGACACAGCGGGGGAAAAAGCGGGACACAGCGGGGACACAGCGGGACACAGCGGTGGACACAGCGAGGACACAGCGGGACCCAGCGGGACACAGCGTCGATTCAGCGGGGTCAGAGTGGGCCACAGCGGGGTACACGGCTGGGGACAAAACGGGACACATGGGGGGACACAGCAAGTACTCAGCGGAACACAGCGAGGGACACAGTGAGGAAACAGGGGGACACAGCGGGACACAGCTGGACACAGCAGGAACACAGCAGTAGACACAGCAGGACAAAACAGGGGACACAGCGGGACACAGCGGGGGACACAGGGAGGACAGAGCGGGACACAGCGGGGACACAGCGGGGACTCAGCGGCGGACACAGCGGGGGACAAAGCGGGACACTATGGGAGACCGCGGGACACAGCGGGGACAAGGGGGAGACAGGGCACGACACAGCGAGGACACAGGGGGACACAGGGGGGGACACAGCGGGACACAGAGGGGAACACAGCGGGACAAAGCAGGGTACACAGCAGGGGACACAGCGGGACACAACTGGGTACCCAGCGGGAAACAGTGGGGGGCCCAGCGAGGACACAGCAGGACACAGCGGGGACACAGACATGA
>NW_012314421.1:0-2132 GCF_000151885.1 Dipodomys ordii | reverse complement strand
GGTCACAGTGGGAACAGCGGAGACACAGGGGGACACAGGGAGCGACACAGAGGGACACAGCGGGACACAGCGGGACACAGCGGGGACACAGCCGGACAAAGCGGGGGACACAGTGGGGGACACAGCGGTAAACAGCGGGGGACACAGCGGGACTCAGCTGGGGATACATCAAAGGACACAGCGGGTGACACAGCGGAGAAAACAGCGGGACACAGCGGGGAACAGAGCAGGATATAGCGGGGGACACAGCGGGACACAGCGGGGACACAGCGGGACAGTGTGGGGAACACAGCGGGATATAGCAGGGGACACAAGGAGGACAAAGCGGGACACAGAGGGACACAGCAGGGGACACAGCGGGACATAGCTGGGGACACAGCGAGGACACAGCAGGACACAGCGGGGGACAAAGCGGGGGACAGTGGGGACACACATGCAGACAGCGGGGACACAACGGGACACAGCGGGGGACATCGGGGACACAGCGGGACACAGCGGGTCACAGCGGGGACACATTGTGGGACACAGCAAGGACACAGCGGGACACAGAGGGATAGACAGAGAGGACACAGCGTGACACATGGGGACACAGCGGGACACCGCGGGGGACACAGAGAGGACACAGCGGGACACAAATGGGGACACAGCAAGGACACAGCGGGACACAGAAGGACAGTGCGGGACACAACGGGGGACACAGCCGGGGTCACAGCGGGACACAGCGGGTGACACAGCAGGGACACATCGGGTCACAGCGGGGACACAGTGGGGGACACAGCAAGGACACAGCGGGACACAGCGGGATACACAGCGAGGACACAGCGGGACACAGTGGGACACATCGGGGGACACAGCAGGACACTGCCGGGTACACAGCGGGACACAGCGGGACACAAAGGGAAACAGCAGGGACACAGCGGGGGACACAGTGGGACACAGCGGGGGACAAAGAGGGACACACCGGGACACAGTGGGACACAGCGGGGGACACAGCGGAGGACACAGAGCTGCACACAGCGGGAGAGAGTGGAACACAGCACGGACACAGCAGGGACACAGCGGGACATAGCGGGGACAAAGCGAGGACAGAGCGGGACACAGAGTTACACTGCGAGGGACACAGCGGGGGACAGTGTGGACAAACCGGGGAACAACGGGGATACAACGGGACACAGCTAGGACACAGCGGGGACACATCGGGGACACAGCAGGGGACACAGTGGGACACAGCAGGGGATACAGCGCGGACACAGAGGGGAGATAGGGGGACACTGCGGGACACAGTGGGACACAGCGGGGACACAGAGGGACATAGCAGTTACACAGCGAGGACACACCAGGGACACAGAGGGACACAGCGGGGACACAGCTGGGGACACAGTGGGGGACACAGCGGTAAACAGCGGGGGACACAGCGGGACTCAGGAGGGTACACAGCAAAGAACACAGCGGGACACAGCGGGGGACACAGGGGAACACAGCGGGACACAGCCGGACACTGCTGGGGACCCAGCGGGTGACACAGCGGGGGAAACAGCAGGAAACAGCGGGGGACACAGCAGGACACAGCGGGGGACACAGCAGGACACTGCGGGGTACACAGAGGCAGACACAGCAGTACACATCGGGACAGAGCGGAGACACAGCGGGGACACAGCGGGGCACATCGGGCCACAGTGGGGACACAGCAGGACACAGCGGGACACAACGGGGGACACCCCGGGGAGAGCAGGCACACAGCGGGACACATCGGGAAACAGCGGGACACAGCGGGACACAGCGGGACACAGCGGGGAACACAGCGGGACACACAGCGTGACACAGCGGGACACAGTGGGGGACACAGCATGGACACAGAGGGTCACAGTGGGGAAATAGTGGGGGACACAGCGGGGGACACAGCGGGATAGAGAAGGACACAGCGAAGACACAGCGGGACACAGGATGACACAGCAGGGACACAGCGGGGACACAGCGGGGGACACAGTGGGACACAGCGGGGACACAGAGGGACTCAGCGGTTACACAGCGAGGACACACCAGAAACACAGCGGGACACCGGAGACAAAGCAGGGACACAGGGAGACACAGCGAGGACACAGCGGGACACAGCGTGGGATACAGCAGGGACA
>NW_012314420.1:0-2132 GCF_000151885.1 Dipodomys ordii | reverse complement strand
TGCTTCTGCTTCTCCTTCTGCTTCTCCTTCTGCTTCTCCAGACTCTGATTCTTCTGCTTCTCCTGCTTCTCCTTCTGTTTCAGGTTCTGCTTCTGCTTCTTCGGATTCTTATGCTTCTGCTTCTCCTGCTTCTGCTTCCCCTCCTTCTCTTTCTGCTTCTCCTTCTGCTTCTGCTTCTTGTCCTTCTCCTGTTTCTTCTGCTTGTTCTTCTCCTGTTTCTGCATTTCCTGCTTCTCCTTCTGCTGCTCTTTCTGTTTCTCCTGCCGCTTTTCCTTCTACTGCTCCTTCTTCTGCTTCTCTTTCTGCTTCTAATCCTGTTTCTCCTTCTCCTTCTCCTTCTAGTTCTTCTGCTTTTCCTTCTGCTTCTCCTTCTGCTTCTGAATCTTCTGCTTCTTCTGATACTGCCTCTGCTTCTTCTGTTTCTTCTGTTTTTCCTTCTGCTTTTGCTTCTCTTTCTGCTTCTGCTTCTCCTTCTGCTTCTCCACATTCTGCTTCTTCTGCTTCTCCTTCTGCTTCAGGTTCTGCTTTTGCTTTTTCGGCTTCTCTTGCTTCTGCTTCTCCTGCTGCTGCTTCTTCTTCTTCTCCTGCTTCTCTTTCTGTTTTTCCTTCTGTTTCTGCTTCTCCTTCTGCTTCTTCCCCTTCTTCTGTTTCTTCTGCTTCGGCTTCTCCAGCTTCTGCTTCTCCTGCTCGTTCTGCTTCTCTTTCTGCTTCTCTTTCTCCTTCTCCTTGTCCTTCTCCTTCTTCTGCTTCTTCTTCTGCTTCTGCTTCTCCTTCTGCTTCTGCTTCTCCTTCTGCTTCTGCTTCTGCTTCAATTTCTCCTTCTGCTTCTCATTCTGCTTCTGCGCCTTCTGTTTCTTCTGCTTCTCCTGCTTCTTCTTCTCCTGCTACACCTACTTCTCGTGCTGCTTCTCCTTCTGCGTGTCTTTCTGGTTCTGCTTATCCTTTTGCTTCTCCTAATCCTAATCCTTCTCTTTCACCTTCTCCTTCTTCTTCTTCTGCTTCTCCTGGTGCTTCTGCTTCTGCTTATTCTACTATTTCTGTTTCTTCTGCTTATGCTTCAGATTGTGCTTCTTCTGTTTCTTCTTCTGCTTCAGATTCTGCTTCTGCTTCTTCGGCTTCTCCTGTTTCTTCTGCTTCTGCTTCTCCTGCTTCTTCTGCTTCTCCTGCTTCTCTTTCTGCTTCTCCTTCTGCTTCTGCTTTTCCTTCTGTTTCTGCTTCTGCTCTTCTCCTTCTTCTGTTTCTTTTGCTTCTGTTTCTTCTTCTTCTTCTTCTTCTTCTTCTTCTTCTTCTTCTTCTTCTTCTTCTTCTTCTTCTTCTTCTTCTGTTTCTTCTGATTCTACTTCTGCTTCTCCTTCTTCTACTTCTCTTTCTGTTTCTACTTCTGCTTCTTCTGATTCTCCTGCTTATCCTTTTGTTCTTCTGTTTCTGCTTCTCTTTCTGCTTCTGCTTCTCCTTCTGCTGCTCCTTCTCCTTCTCCTTCTTCTGCTTCTCCCACTGCTTCTGCTTCTGCTTCTTTTGCTTATTCTATTTCTTCTGCTTCTCCTGCATCTACTGCTTCTCCTTATGCTTCTCCTTATACTTCTTCTTCTTCTTCTTCTTCTTCTTCTTCTTCTTCTTCTTCTTCTTCTTCTTCTTCTTCTTCTTCTTCTTCTTCTTCTTCTTCTCTTTCTTCTGCTTCTCCTGGTTTTTCTGCTTCTACTGCTTCTGTTTTTGCTTCTCATTCTGATTCTGCTTCTCCTTCTGCTTCTCCTATTGCTTCTGCTGCCCTTCCTAGTCCTTCTCCTTCTCCTACTTCTGTTTCTCCTTCTGCTTCTGCTTCTTCTGCTTCTCCTTCTGCATCTTCTTCTGCTTCTGCTTCTCCTTCTGCTGCTTCTTCTGCTTCTGCTTCTCCTTCTTCTGCTTTTCCTTCTGCTTCTCCTTCTGCTTCTCCTTCTCCTTCTGCTCCTTCTCCTTCTTCTGCTTCTCCCTGTGATTCTGCTTTTTTTGCTTATTCTTTTCCTTCTGCTTCAGCTTATCTGCTTCTGTTTCTTCGGAAGATACTGTATCTCCAAATGATATCCATCGCCTCCTCCTAAAAACCACCTCCTCTTCCTCCTCCTCCTCCTCCTGCTCCTCCTCCTCCTCCTTGAGAA
>NW_012314419.1:0-2132 GCF_000151885.1 Dipodomys ordii | reverse complement strand
TCACCACTGGGTCCTGCTGTGTCCTCTCTGTGTTCCCCGCTGTGTCCCGCTGTGTCCCCCGCTGTGTTCCCCGCTGTGTCCTCGCTGTGTCCGCCGCTGTGTCCTGCTGTATCCTCGCTGGGTCCCCCGCTGGGTCCCGCAGTGTCCCCCGCTGTGTCCCGCTGTGTCCCGCTGTGTCCCGCTCTGTCCCTACTGTATCCCGCTGTGTCCCGCTGTGTATCCGCTGTGTGCCCGCTGTCTCCCGCTGTGTACTCCGTTGTGTCCAGCTGTGTCACTGCTGTGTCCCGCTGTGTCCCCTCTCTGTCTCAGCTGTCCCCCACTGTGTCCCCAGCTGTGTCCCGCTGTGTCCCCCGCTTTGTCCCGCTGTGTCCCCGCAGTGTCCCCGCTGTGTCCCGCTGTGTCACACTGTGTCCCATGGTGTCCCGCTTTGTCCCCCACTGTGTCCCCCGCTGAGTCCCCTCTGTGTCGCCTCTGTGTCCCACTGTGTCCTCGCTGTGTCCCCCGCTGTCTCCCGCTTTGTTCCCTGCTGTGTCCCGCTGTGTCCGGCTGTGTCCACAGCAGTGTCCCGCTGTGTCCTCCCTGTGTCCCCCGTTGAGTCCCACTCTTTCCCCCGCTGTGTCCCACTGTGTACTGCTGTGTCCCCCGCTGTGTTGCGCTGTGTCCCGTTGTGTACTGCTGTGTCCCCCGCTGAGTCCCACTGTGTCCCCGCTGTGTCCCAATGTGTCCTCGCTGTGTCCCCCGCTGGGTCCTGCTGTGTCCCCCCTGTGTCCCACTCTTTGTCCCCCACTGTGTCCCGCTGTGTCCCCCGCTCTGTCCCACTGTGTCCCGCTGTGTCCCCTGCTATGTCCCCGCAGGGTCACTGCTGTTTCCCGCTGTGTCCCGCTGTGTTCCGTGGTGTCCCGCTATGTCCCCCGCTGTGTCCCCCGCTGAGTCCCCGCTGTGTCCCCGCTGTGTCCCGCTGTGTCCCGCTGTGTCCTCGCTGTGTCCCCCGCTGTCCCACGCTCTGTCCCCTGCTGTGTCTCACGCTTTGTCCCGTCTGTGTCCCACTCTGTCCCGCTGTGTCCCAGTGTGTCCACCACTGTGTCCCTTTGTGTACCCAGCTGTGTAAGCCGCTGTGTAACGCTGTTTCCCCGCTGTATCGACGCTGTGTCCCGCTGAGTCCCGCTGTGTCCTTGCTGTGTTCCCCGTTGTGTCCCGCTTTGCCCCCCGCTGTGTCCCCCGCTGTGTCCTGCTGTGTCCCCTGCTGTGTCCCGTTGTGTCCACAGCTGTTTACCCCGCTGTGTCCCGCTGTGTCCCCACTGTATCGACGCTGTGTCCCGCTGGGTCCCGCTGGGTCCTCCCTGTGTTCCCCGCTGTGTCCCGCTGTGTACCTTCTGTGTGCCCGCTGGGTCCCGCTGTGTACTTCGTTGTGTCCAGCTGTGTCACCGCTTTGTCCTCACTGTGTTCCCCGCTGTGTCCAACTGTGTCCTCGCTGGGTGCCCCCTGTGTCCCGCTGTGTCCCCCTCTGTGTCCCGCTGTGTCCCGCTCTGTCCCTGCTTTGTGCCCGCTGTGTCCCTATGTGTACTCCGTTGTGTCCAGCTGTGTCACCGCTGTGTCCAGCTGTGTCCCCTCTCTGTCTCCACTGTCCCCCGCTGTGTCCCCCGCTGTGTCCCGCTGTGTCCCGCTGTGTCCCCCGCTTTGTCCCGCTGTGTCGACGCATTGTTCCCTCTGTGGCCTGCTGTGTCACACTGTGTCCCATGGTGTCCCACGTTGTCCCCCGCTGTTTCCCCCGCTGAGTCCCCTTTGTGCCTCCGCTGTGTCCCGCTGTGTCCCGCTGTGTCCTAGATGTGTCCCCCGCTGTGTCCCCGCTGTGTCCCAAGCTGTGTCCCGCTGTGTCCCGCTGTGTACCCCGCTGTGTCCTGCTATGTTCCCGCAATGTCCCCGCTGTGTCCCGCTGTGTCCCACTGTGTCCTCGCTGTGTCCCCCGCTGTGTCCCGCTGTGTCCAACTGTCTCCTCGCTGTGTCCCACGCTGTGTGCTGTTGTGTCCTCGCTGTTTCCCCCGCTGTGTCCCATTGTGTCCCCACCTGTGTAACCCGCTGTGTTCCGCTGTGTCCCTGAATGTATCGACGCTGTGTCCCGCTGGGTCCCGCTG
>NW_012314418.1:0-2132 GCF_000151885.1 Dipodomys ordii | reverse complement strand
TCTCCTTCTTCTTCTGCTTCTCCTTCTGCTTCAATTTCTCCTTTGCTAGTTCTGCTTCTGCGTCTTCTGTTTTTTTCTGCTTAAAAGGCTTCAGCTTCTTCTGCTTGTCCTGCTTCTCGTTCTGATTCTCTTTCTGCTTCTGCTTATCCTTCTGCTTCTCCTACTCCTAATCCTTCTATTTTGCCTTCTCCTTCTTCTTCTTCTGCTTCTCCTGCTGCTTCTGTTTATTCTACTATTTCTCTTTTTTCTGCTTCTGCTTTAAATTGTGTTTCTTCTGTTTCTCCTTCTGCTTCAGATTCTGCTTCTGCTTCTTCGGCTTCTTCTGTTTCTTCTTCTTCTGCTTCTCCTGCTTCTTCTGCTTCTCCTGCTTCTCTTTCTGCTTCTCCTTCTTCTTCTGCTTCTCCTTCTGCTTCTTCTTCTGCTCTTCTCCTTCTTCTGTTTCTTGTGCTTCTGTTTCTTCTTCTTCTTCTTCTGTTTCTTCTGATGCATCTTCTGCTTTACCTTCTTCTCCTTCTCTTTCTGCTTCTACTTCTGCTTCTTCTGATTCTCCTGCTTCTCCTTCTTGTTCTCCTTCTGTTTCTGCTTCTCTTTCTGCTTCTGCTTCTCCCTCTGATTCTGCTTCTTATGCTTATTCTTTTTCTTCTGCTTCTGATTCTCCTGCTTCTGCTTCTTCTGCTTCTACTGCTTCTCCTTATGCTTCTCCTTATGCTTCTCCTTATACTTCTCCTTCTTCTTCTTCTTCTTCTTCTTCTTCTTCTTCTTCTTCTTCTTCTTCTTCTTCTTCTTCTTCTTCTTCTTCTTCTTCTTCTTCTTCTTCTTCTTCTCTTTCTTCTGCTTCTGCTTTTCCTGCTTCTTCTGCTTCTACTGCTTCTCTTTCTGCTTCTCATTCTGCTTCTGCTTCTCCTTCTGCTTCATCACTATTGCTTCTGCTGCTCTTCCTTCTCCTTCTCCTACATCTGCTTCTCCTGATGCTTCTGCTTCTCCTTCTGCTTCTCCTTATATTTCTCTTTCTCCTTCTCCTTCTCGTTCTTCTGCTTCTACTTCTGCTTTTGCTTCTGCTACTTATGCTTCTTCTGTTTCTTTTGCTTCTGCTTCAGTTGCTTCTGCTTCTTAGCTTCTCCTGCTTCTGTTTCTGCTTCTTCTTCTTCTTCTCTTTCGGGTTCTCCTGCTTCTCCTTCTTGTGCTTCTCCTGCTTCTCTTTCTGCTACTCATTCTGCTTCTGCTTCCCCTTCTGCTTCTGCTTCTCCTCCTTCTCCTTCTCCTACTTCTGCTTCTCCTTCAGTTTCTGCTTCTTCTGCTTCTCTTGCTTCTCCTTCTGCATCTCCTTCTGCTTGTGCTTGTTCTTATGCTTCTTCTTCTTCTTCTTCTTCTGCTTCTCCTGCTTCTTTTGGTTCACCTTTTGCTTCTGCTTTTTCTGATTTTCCTGCTTCTCCTTCGGCTTCTCCCTCTGCCTCTCCTTCTGCTTCTCCTTCTGTTTCTCCTTCTCCTTCTCGTTCTTCTGCTTTTCCTTCTGCTTCTCCTTCTGCTTCTACATCTTCTCCTTCTCCCTCTGCTTCTGCTTCTCATGCTTTTTCTTTTTCTTCTGCTTCTGCTTCTCCTGCTTCTTCTGCTTCTCTTTCTGCTTCTCCTGCTGCTTGTCCTTCTGCTCCTCCTTCTCCTTCTCCTTCTTCTACTTCTCCTTCTGCTTCTACTTCTACTTCTTCTTCTTCTCCTTCTTCTTCTTCTTCTTCTCCTTCTGCTTCTCCTGCTTCTCCTTCTTCTTTTGCTTCTTCTTCTCCTTCTTCTTCTTCTTCTTCTTCTTCTTCTTCTTCTTCTTCTTCTTCTTCTTCTTCTTCTTCTTCTTCTTCTTCTTCTTCTTCTTCTTCTTCTTCTTCTTCTGTATCTTCTGTTTCTGCTACTCCTGCTTCTGCATTTGTGCTTCTCCTGCTTCTCTTTGTTCTTCTCATACTTCTGCTTCTCCTTCTGCTTCTCCTATTGCTTCTGCTGCCCTTTCTTCTCCTTCTCCTTCTCCTACTTCTGCTTCATCTTCTGCTTCTGCTTCTTCTGCTTCTCCTTCTGCATCATCTTCTGCTTCTGCTTCTTCCTTCTGCTGCTTCTTTCTTCTTCTGTCCCCTTTCTCCTCCTCCTTTCTC
>NW_012314417.1:0-2132 GCF_000151885.1 Dipodomys ordii | reverse complement strand
GTGTCCTTGCTGTGTCCCCGCTGGGTCCCGCTGGGTCCCACAGTGTCCCCCGCTGAGTCCGGTTGTTTCACCGCTGTGTCCCACTGTGTCCCCACTCTATCGACGCTGTGTCCCGCTGGATCCCGCTGTGTCCTCTCTTTGTTCCCCGCTGTATCCCGCTGTGTCCCCCGCTGTGTCTCTCGCTGTGTCCCGCTGTGTCCCCGGCTGTGTCCGGCTGTGTCCCGCTGTGTCCCCCGCTGTGTCCTTGCTGTGTCCCCGCTGTGTCCCGCTGTGTCCCGCAGTGTCCCAATCTGTGTCCCGCTGTGTCACCGCTGTGTCCCGCTTTGTCCTCGCTGTGCCCCCACTGTGTCCCGCTTTGTGCCTGCTGTGTACCCAGCTGTGTCCCTCTGTGTCCCTCGCTGTGTCCCGCTGTGTCCCCTGCTGTGTCCCCACTGTGTCACACTGTGTTTCGCTGTGTCCCGCTGTGTCCTCGCTCTGTCTCCCTCAGTGTCCAGCTGTGTCCTCCCTGTGTCCCCCGCTGTGTCCCGCTGAGTCCCCTGTTGTGTCCCGCTGTGTCCCGCTGTGTCACGCTCTGTCCCCTCTGTGTCCCTCTGTGTCCAGCTCTGTCCCTGTTGTGTGTCCGCTGTGCCCCGCTGTGTACCCTTCTGTGTCCAGCTGTGTCCCCTCTGTGTCCCGCTGTGTCCCTTGTCTGTCCCCCGCTGTCCACCGCTGTGTCCCCCGGCTGTGTCCCGCAGTGTCCCCGCTGTGTCCCTCTGTGTCCTACTGTGTCCCGTGGTGTCCCGCTTTTTCCCCTCTACGTCCCCTGCTGAGTCCCCTCTGTGTCCCCGCTGTGTCCAGCTGTGTCCTCCCTGTGTCCTCCGCTGTCTCCCGCTTTGTCCCACGCTGTGTCCTACTGTGTCCCACTGTGTCCCTGCTGTGTCCCCTGCTGTGTCCCGCTGTGTCCCCCGCTGTGTCCCGCTGGGTCCCGCTGTGTCCCCCGCTGTGTCCCGCTGTGTCCCCGCAGGTTCACCGCTGTTTCACGCTGTGTCCTGCTGTGTTCCGTGGTGTCCCACTTTGTCCCCCGCTGTGTCCCGCTGTGTCCACTGCTGGGTCCCCGCTGGGTCCCGCTGTGTCTCGCTGTGTCCCGCTGTGTCCTTGCTTTGTCCCATGCTGTGCTAAGCTGTGTCCTCCCTGTGTCCCCCGCTGTGTCCCGCTGTGTCCCCCGCTGTGCCCCGCAGTGTCCCGCTGTGTCCCGCTGGGTCCCCCGCTGTGTCCCGCTGTGTCCCCCTCTGTGCCCCGCAGTGTCCCGCTGTGTCCCGCTCTGTCCCCCACTGTGTCCCCCGCTAAGTCCTCTATGTGTCGCCGCTGTGCCCCGCAGTGTGCCCCGCAGTGTCCCGCTCTGTCCCGCTCTGTCCCCCACTGTGTCCCCCGCTGAGTCCTCTATGTGTCGCCGCTGTGTCCCGCTGTGTCCTCGCTGTGTCCCCTGCTGTCTCCCGCTTTGTCCCACGCTGTGTCCCACTGTGTCCCGCTGTGTCCTCGCTGTGTCCCCTGCTGTGTCCTGCTGTGTTCCCGCTGTGTCCCAAGCTGTGTCCCGCTGTGTCCCGCTGTGTGCTCCGCTGTGTCCCACTATGTTCCCGCAGTGTCCCCGCTGTGTCCCCGCTGTGTCCTCGCTGTGTTCCCCGCTGTGTCTCGCTGTGTCCCTCGCTGTGTCTCGCTGTGTCTATTGCTGTGTCCCCACTGTGTCCCGCTGTGTCTCGCTGTGTCCCGCTGTGTCCTCTCTGTTTCCCACGCTGTGTTCTGCTGTGTCCTCGCTGTGTCCCCCGCTGTGTCCCGTTGTGTCCCCAGCTGTGTACCCCACTGTGTCCTGCTGTGTCCCCACAGTATCGACGCTGTGTCCCACTGGGTCCCGCTGTGTCCTCCCTGTGTTCCCCACTGTGTCCCGCTATGTACCCCTCTGTGTCCCTCGCTGTGACCCGCTGTGTCCCGCTGTGTACTGCTGTGTCCCCCGCTGTGTCCCGCTGTGTCCCCGCTGTGTCCCAATGTGTCCACGCTGTGTCCCGCGCTGGGTCCCGCTGGGTCCCCCCTGTTTCCCCCGCTGTGTCCCGCTGTGTCCGGCTGTGTCCGCCGCTGTGTCCCCCGCTGTGTCCCCCGCA
>NW_012314416.1:0-2132 GCF_000151885.1 Dipodomys ordii | reverse complement strand
ATTTCCCGAAAGCCCCAGCTTTCAATCTGATCACGAGGGGTTTCAGGGTCCAATCTCCAAACTTTGTACGACACTGATATTCAGACCATACCACATGCATCTCAGAATTGTTATTGTAGGGACTATTCATTGAAGTTCCGTGCTATCCTTTGCCAGCCAGAATCCTTTCAGAACTTTACTGATTCACAGAATCAACAAATTATTTACAAACTCACTTTGTTCTATTGCAGCATGTTTAATTGAAGGAATTGCCTCCCTAAATTTACTTTACGGAAATGTCACAATTGTTTGATTTGAGGTCTCAGAGATGTTGACGTCTATTTATGGTCCTTTGCCAGAATAATTTGGAAGACTGGGATGGTTAAAGATTTGGGAAACTTTTATATGAATTATTTAGTTTTATCTTTCTCCTCTACTTTCCTGTAGAAAGGTTGCTAATGGAGCTTTGGCCCTACCAGTGATAACTTAGAGAATATGAAAACACACTGAGTAAACAAGATGCTCTTAATGTACTACTATTCTATATGAATACCAGGACCAAAAAAATTAAAACACAATGAAACCCATTTGTATAATTACTAGCCACTAATTAAAAAAAAATAAAACTACACACATTAGCTCCAATTCGAGCTTCTTGTCTCTATGGAAAATTCATTTTTTTTTTTTTTGGTTGGTCGTGGGGCCTGAACTCTGGGCCTGGGCGCTGTCCCTCAGATCTTCAGCTCAAGGCTAGTGCTCTACCACTTGAGCCACAGCGCCACTTCCGGCTTTTTCTGCTTATGTGGTGCTGAGGTATCGAGCCCAGGGCCTTATGCATGCAAGGCAAGCACTCTACCACCTTCCCAGCCCTCTATGAATAATCTTAAGGCTTTATAAACTTGTGGCCAGAACTAATCCCATGTCTCCATCCAACTCCAGAACATTCTGGGAAATACACTGGATACAATGTTTGGTGGTTTTTATTTTCTCAGCCCACAACATCATAACCAACCAAGCCCATCACTCAAATGTTAATATGAACTGAACAAATACTATGAGCACTGGTGCAAGCCGTGAGGAAAACATGTTAGGGAGATAGTGCTGAGAGAGTACCTGGAGGATGTAGTTTTGGAAGCATCTCAAGCAGAAGCAGGGGAGTCAGTATCTAGCATGCATGTTTTTGGACATTTCTGTGAAGCCACCTAAAGAAGGGTTTACACTAAGTAAAGTCCTGCATGTCTACGTAGAAGTGATAAGCTAGGGGGGAAAAAACCAGAATGTAAATATGACCTTGAGAACATCTGGGGTGGTGGTGGGGGGGAATCTTGCCATCACAAGTCCAGTGGATTCTAGAAGAACCTGAAGCCAGGCTCCCTTCCACAGGTGCACTTCCCCTGGTGGCCCAACAGAAGACCTGTGATTTATGCAAACACAAGGAGAACCCCTACCTCACCTTCATTTGAATGAAAGTCTGTTGGGATGGGTGCAGTCAGCCTGGCCACACTCCCCTTCTGGCTGAATTTTCAAGTCAGCTGGGAGACACTACCCTTTGCTACCCCCTGCTGTTGTAACACTAGGCCAAATAGAAGGCTTCTTCCCAGGGATCTTGCTTTCTCCTTAGTAGAGCAGGCTGAGCTGGTAACATGGAGAGAGCAATAGCAGAAGCTGAGTTACAGTGGCAGAGAAAGCCATAGCTGCAGGAGTAGTGGTGGCAGCAGCGGCAGAGGTGTAAAGGCCACTAGCCCAGCGGCGACAGTGACAACAGTGGAAATAGCTGAAGACCTGCAGAGAGAAAGTGGCCAAAGAAGAAAGACCAGGGAGCAAAGGGAGTGGAGACAGAGGGCTGTGATAATCAGAAGATGAGAAGCTGTGAGCTGTGGTCACTGCAAGAGCCACAGAGAGCGGCCAAGCCTTAAGGCCAGGGTCTCAGGCACCCTAGGACCATGAGCTATAACATGAGTTGTTGTCTAGGGCTGAGGATCCCAGCATCCTTTACTTAGGAGCTAGAATACTTACGCTCTAGGCTGAGGGTTCATCCCTGAGGCCTGTAAGAGAACTGGCACACTAGTAGGTGCCACCTCTTGCTGCTTCCTTCAGCCTGCTGCCACTTCCCACTGCTGCTGGATGCCCAGAATTAAGGCAGCCGTCATGTA
>NW_012314415.1:0-2132 GCF_000151885.1 Dipodomys ordii | reverse complement strand
CAGAGGAGAAGCAGAAACAGAAGGAAAAGCAGAAAGAGAAGCAGGAGAAGCAGAAGAAGCAGCAGCAGGAGAAGCAGAAGCAGAAGAAGCCGAAGAAGCAGAAGCAGAACCTGAAGCAGAAGGAGAAGCAGGAGAAGCAGAAGAAGCAGAATCTTGAGAAGCAGAAGGAGAAGCAGAAGCAGAAAGAGAAGCAAAAGCAGAAGGAGAAGCAGAAGACCGAGAAGGTGAAGGAGAAGGAGAAACAGAAGGAGAAGCAGAAAGAGAAGCAGAAGAAGGAGCAGGAGAAGGAAAAGCAGCAGGAGAAGCAGAAAGAGCAGCAGAAGGAGGAGCAGGAGATGCAGAAACAGGAGAAGCATAAGCAGAACAAACATGAGAAGGACAAGAAGCAGAAGCAGAAGGAGAAGCAGATACAGAAGGAGAAGCAGAAAGAGAAGGAGGGGAAGCAGAAGAAGCTGAAGCAGGAGAAGCAGAAGAATAAGAATCCGAAGAAGAAGAAGGAGAACCTGAAGGAGAAGGAGAAGCAGGAGAAGCAGAAGAAGCAGAATCTGGAGAAGCAGAAGGAGAAGCAGAAAGAGAAGCAGAAGCAGAAAGAGAATCAAAAGCAGAAGGAGAAGCAGAAGAAACAGAAGAAGTAGAAGCAGTAGCAGTTGTAGCAGAAGCAGAACGAGAAGCAGAAGGAAAAGCAGAAGAACAAGAAGGAGAAGGGAAACAGAAGGACAAGCAGTAGGAGAATAAGAAGGAGAAGCAGAAGAAGGAGAAGCAGAAGCAGAAGAAGATGCAGAAGGAGAAGCAGAAGAAGCAGAAGCAGAAGGAGAAGCAGGAAAAGCAGAAGAAGCAGAAGCAAAAGGAGAAGCAAAAGAAGGAGAAGGAGAAGCAGAGGCAGAAGAAGAAGCATAAGGAGAAGCACAAGCAGAAGGAGATGCAGAAGGAGAAGCAGGAGAAGCAGAGAAGCGGAAGATGAAGGAGAAGCAGAAGTAGGAGAAGGAGAAGGAGGAGAATCAGAAGCAGAAGGAGAGGCAGAGCGGAATGAGAACCAGAAGAGAAGCAGGAGAAGCACAGAAGCAGAGCAGGAGAGCCGAAGAGAGAGCAGAGAGCAGAGCAGAGTAGGGAAAAGCAGAAGCAGAAGGAGAAGCAGAAAGAGAAGCAGGAGAAGCTGAACAAGCAGGAGAAGCAGAAGCAGAAGAAACAGGAGAAGCCGAAGAAGCAGAAGCAGAATCTGAAGCAGAAGGAGAAACAGAAGAAGCACAATCTGAAGCAGAAGCAGAAGAAACAGAAATAGTAGAATAAGCAGAAGCAGAAGCAGCAGGAGAAGCAGAAGAAGAAGATGGAGAAGGCGAAAGAGGAAGATTATGAATAGGAGAAGCAAAAGGATAAGCAGAAGCAGAAAGAGACGCAGAAGGAGTAACAGCAAGAGAAGTAGGAGAAGCAGGAGAAGCAGAAGCAGGAGAAGCAGAAGAAACAGAAGACGCAGAAGCAGAATGAGAAGCAGAAGGAGAAATTGAAGCAGAAGCAGAAGCAGAAGGAGAAACAGAAGCAGAAGGAGAAGCAGAAGAAGGAGAAGGAGAAGGAGAAGCAGAAAGAGAAGCCGAACGAGAAGCAGGAGAAGCAGAAGCAGGAGAAACAGAAACTGAAGAAACAGAAGAAGGAGAAGAAACACTAGGAGAAGCAGAAACAGAAGGAAAAGCTGAAAGAGAAGCAGGAGAAGCAGTAGAAGCAGCAGCAGGAGAAGCATAAGCAGAAGAAGCAGAAGAAGCAGAAGCAGAACCTGAAGCAGAAGGAGAAGCAGGAGAAGCAGAAGAAGCAGAATCTGGAGAAGCAGAAGGAGAAGCAGAAGCAGAAAGAGAAGCAAAAGCAGTAAGAGAAGCAGAAGGGGAAGCAGAAGAAGCAGAAGCAGAAGCAGAAGGAGAAGCAGAAGGAGTAACAGAAGCAGAAGCAGCAGAAGGAGAAGCAGAAGCAGAAAGAGAAGCAGAAAGAGAAGCAATAGAAGCAGAAGAAGCAGGAAAAGAAGAAGCAGAAGAAAGAGAAGAAGAAGTAGAAGAAGAAGAAGAAGAAGAAGAAGAAGAAGAAGAAGAAGAAGAAGAAGAAGAAGAAGAAGAAGAAGAAGATGAAGAAGAAGAAGGAGGTGGAGGAGG
>NW_012314414.1:0-2132 GCF_000151885.1 Dipodomys ordii | reverse complement strand
CAGAAGAAGCAGAAGAAGGAGAAGCAGAAGCAGAAGAAGATGCAGAAGGAGAAGCAGGAGAAGCAGAAGAAGCAGAAGCAGAAGTAGAAGGAGAAGTAGGAGAAGGAGAAGGAAGAGCCGCAGAAGCAATAGGAGAAGCAGAAGGAGAAGCAGAAGCAGAATGAGAAGAAGAAAGAGAAGCAGTAGAAGCAGAAGAAGCAGGACAAGAAGAAGCAGAAGAAAGAGAAGAAGCAGAAGAAGAAGAAGAAGAAGAAGAAGAAGAAGAAGAAGAAGAAGAAGAAGAAGAAGAAGAAGAAGAAGAAGAAGAAGAAGAAGAAGAAGAAGAAGAAGTAGAAGAAGAAGAAGAAGAAGAAGAAGAAGAAGAAGAAGTAGAAGAAGAAGAAGAAGAAGAAGAAGAAGAAGAAGAAGAAGAAGAAGAAGAAGAAGAAGAAGAAGAAGAAGAGGAAGAAGTAGAAGAAGAAGAAGAAGAAGAAGAAGAAGAAGAAGAAGAAGAAGAAGAAACAGAAGAAGAAGAAACAGAAGAAGTAGAAGAAGAAGTAGAAGAAGAAGAAGAAGAAAAAGAAGAAGAAGAAGAAGAAGAAGAAGAAGAAGAAGAAGAAGAAGAAGAAGAAGAAGAAGAAGAAGAAGAAGAAGAAGAAGAAGAAGAAGAAGAAGAAGAAGAAGAAGAAGAAGAAGAAGGAGAAGAAGAAGAAGAAGGAGAAGAAGGAGAAGGAGAAGCATAAGGAGAAGAAGTAGAAGCAGAAGCAGGAGAAGCAGAAGTAGTTGAAAAAGAATAAGCATAAGAAGAAGAATCAGAGGGAGAAGCAGAAGAAGGAGAAGGAGCAGCAGAAAGAGAAGTAGAAGGAGAATCAGATCAGAAGGAGAAGCAGAAGGAGTAGCAGAAGCAGAAGAAGCAGCAGAAGGAGAAACAGAAGCAGAAAAAGATGCAGAACGAGAAGCAGGAGAAGCAGAAGAAGCAGAAGCAGAAGGAGAAACAGAAGTAGGAGAAGGAGAAGTGTATGGAGGTGCAACAGAAGCAATAGGAGAAGCAGAAGAAGCAGAAGCAGAATGAGAAGCAGAAAGAGAAACAGTAGAAGCAGAAGAAGCAGGCAAACCAGAAGCAGAAGAAAGAGAAGAAGAAGAAGAAGAAGAAAAAGAATAAGAGGAAGAAGAAGAACAAGCAGCAGCATAAGGAGAAGCATAAGGAGAAGCAGTAGAAGCCGAAGCAGGAGAAGCACAAGATGCAGAACAGGAGAAGCCGAAAGAGAAGAAGCAGAAGAAGCAGAAACAGAAGCAGAAGTAGAAGCAGAAGCAGAAGGAGAAGCAGCAGAAGAAGTAGAACCAGAAATTCAGGCAGGAGAAACAGAAGAAGCAGAAGCAGAAGAAAAAGCAAAAAGAGAAGCAGAAGAAGAAGTAGAAGAAGCAGCAGAAGGAAAAGCAGCAGAAGAAGCAGAAAAAGAAGTAGGAGAAGCAGAAGCAGAAAGAGAAGTAGAAGCAGAAGGAGCAGAAGAAGCAGAAGTAGAAGAAGAAGCAGTAGAAGCATAAGAAGCAGAAGCAGGAGAAGCAGAAGAAAAAGAAGAAGCATAAGAAGCAGAAGCAGAGGGAGACACAGAAGAAGGAGAAGGAGCAGCAGAAGGTGAAGCAAAAGGAGATGCAGAAGCAGAAAAAGAAGCAGAAACAGAAGGAGAAGAAGAAGGAGAAGTTGGAGAATCAGAAGAAGCAGAAGAAGAAGCAGAAAGAGAAGCAGAAGAAGGAGAAGGAGAAGCAGAACGAGAAGGACAAGCAGGAGAAGCAGAAGAAGCAGAAGCGGGAGAATCAGAAGAAGAAGAAGAAGAAGAAGAAACAGAAGAAGGAGAAGGAGCAGAAGGAAAAGCAGAAGCAGAAGGAGAAGAAGAAAGCGAAGCAGAAGAAGCAGAAGAAGCAGTAGCAGGAGAAGCAGAAGAAACAGAAGAAGCCCAAGAACCAGAAAGAGAACCTGAAGCAGATGAGAAGCAGAAGCAGCAGAAGAACAAGAAGGAGATACAGAAGGAGAAGCAGAAGTGAGAAGCTGATGGAGAAGCTTGAAATGAAGATGAAGCTGAAGCAGACGGAGAATCTTAATTATTGTGTATTGAGTATTCTGTATCTGTATGAAGAATGCTGAATGGAAAAGC
>NW_012314413.1:0-2132 GCF_000151885.1 Dipodomys ordii | reverse complement strand
TTTTTTTTATTAATTGGAGGGTCTCATGGACTTTTCTGCCCAGGCTGGTTCAAAGCTCTATCCTCAGATCTCAGGTTTACAGGCATGAGCCACCTGTACCCAGCAGCTTTAGATATTTTTATTTACACTGTACTGGTTATTTGTGGTACTTAGTAAGTTTTTTGTTGTTTGTTTATGTGCTGGTTCTGTGGCTTGAACTAAAGGCCCACGTACTTTCCCTGAGCTTTTTTTCCTCAAGATTTGCACTCTAGCACTTGCACATCTCTACTTCAGGCTTTTTGGTGGTGAGTTGGAGAAAATAATCTCCATGACTTCCCTACCTGGGCTGATTTGAACCATGAGCCACAACTCTTGAGTCTCCTGAGTAGATAGGAGTATAAGTGTGAGCCACAGGTGATTGGCTGATTTAAGTCCTAAGACCTCCTTGAATACTTCCTAATGACCAAGTTTTCCATTTTGTGGGTTTCAGACACATAGCAGGTTGTAAGGGAGGGACAAGCTGAGTAGAACAAGGAATACTTGCTCGAGTGCTAATGTGTCAGAAAAATCTATTCATAGTGAGCTAAACTATGCTTTTTTTTCTTTTGTCAGTTGTGGGCTTGAACTCTGGGCCTGAGCTGTCCCTCAGCTCCTCAGCTCCAGGCTAGCGCTTCACCACTTGAGCTACAGTGTCACTTCTGGTTTTCTGATGGTTTATTGGAGATAAGAGTTTCATGGAGTTTCCTTCCCCGGGCCGGCTTTGAACTGTGATCCTCAGACCTCAGCCTCCTGAGTACCTAGGATTACAGGCGTGAGCCACTGGTGCCCGGCTGCTTTTATTTTTTGAATGAACTAAATTCCTGTCTTTTTAGTCCCCTTCTTTGTAGAGGTCTTCATTTCTTTGGTTTTCAATTCCAAACAATTTAATCTTACAGATAATGAATTCTTTGAGAATTGATCACACAGTAAGTGGTTTCCTCATATGTGTGCCTGTTTTTAAGGGCCTGATATGGGTCTTGTGCCCCAACGCACAATGGCTCTTCCTTCCTCCCCTGCGCCCTCGCTGGCACGCCCCGCTGGCTACGCCTGGGGTGGGCAGGGCTGTTGTTGTGGCGCGCAGACCCCGCCCCTCCACGTGGCGGCCCCGCCCCCGGTCCCATCTGTTTTCCCCGGCACTGAGTGGATTATATTCTGCGGGACCTGGGGCGGCCGCAGCGCCGCCGCGGGACAGGGCGAGCGCGGACCCCGTCTTCAGCCCGAGCCATGGCCGCCTCGGAGCCTCGGCCCCGCAGCCGTCTCCGCCGCCTCCCCACCCCCCGGCCCGCCAGGAAGCGGTCCGCTCCGGCCCTGCCGCGCGTCTCAGCCGCAGGTCGCGCGGAGCCGCGGGCGCCGCGGCGGGAGCCAGCGCGAGGCGCTGAGGTGCTGCAGCGGAACCATAGCCGGCATCGCGCGGAACCGCCCGGCCACTGAGCGAGCGAGCGGGCGCGGGCCGGCGTGGCGGTGTGCCAGGAGGAGCGTGGCGTGGCGGGGCTGGGCGAGCTCTGCTCCTGGTGGGAGGTGCCGGCCATCGCGCACTTCTGCTCGCTCTTCCGCACCGCCTTCCGCCTGCCGGACTTCTAGATCGAGGTGAGTGGCGGGGCTGGGCCGGAGATCGGGAACGGGGCCGCAGCGTCGTGAGGGAGGGGGCCGGGGCCGGGGCCACCGGCGAGTGCGGGCGGCGCTCCGCGTGCCGCCAGGACGTCCGGCAGCAGCGCCCGCGCGCGGCTCTGGGCCGAGCCTGCTTTTGTCGGGGCTGCCAGGGAGCCGGGCGGGCTGGCGGACGGGCGGCGCCGCGAGCCTCCTCGGGTCCGGTCCGAGGCCGCCGGGAGCTTGTCTCCCCCCCAGCAAGGCGCCGGCGCCCGGCCGCCAACTCCAACTCCGGGTGGGTGGTGGGGGGGCTCCTGGGGCCACTTGCAATGTCGGGCGCTGCCTCCTCCTGCCGCGGCCGGTCCAGTCCGGCCAAAGGCTAGGCGTTGTTAATCGTTCTTCGATTTGGTGATGGATCGGGTTCCTTTGGTGCTGCTGTTGTTGTTTGTCGTGTTGATCTCCCTCCCTCCCCTACTTGGCTGCCACGTTGTTCTGATTGCTAATATCTGCCTACCGTGTATTGTATC
>NW_012314412.1:0-2133 GCF_000151885.1 Dipodomys ordii | reverse complement strand
ACTTCTCCTTCTGCTTCTCTTTTTGCTTCTCCTTCTGCTTCTTCTGTATCTCGTGCCTGAATTTCTGGTTCTACTTCTTCTGCTGCTTCTCCTTCTCCTTCTGCTTCTCCTTCTGCTTCTGTTTCTGCTTCTTCTCTTTCGGCTTCTCCTGCTTCTGCTTCTTGTCCTCCTCCTGCTTCTCTTTCTGCTTCTCATTCTGCTTCTGCTTCTCCTTCTGCTTCTGCTTCTCCTCCTTCTCCTTCTCCTACTTCTGCTTCTCTTTCAGCTTCTGCTTCTTCTGCTTCTCCTGCTTCTCCTTCTGCATCTCCTTCTGCTTGTGCTTGTCCTTATGCTTCTTCTTCTGCCTCTGCTTCTCCTTCTCCTTCTTTTGCTTCACCTTTTGCTTCTGCTTCTTCTGCTTTTTCTGCTTCTCCTTCTGTTTCTGCTTCTTCTACTTCTCCTTCTGCATCTTCTTCTGCTTCTCCTTCTCCTTCTTCTGCTTCTCCTTCTGATTCTCCTTCTGCTTCTTCTTCTGCTTTACCTGCTTCTCTTTCTGCTTCTCCTTCTGCTACTCCTTCTGTTTCTCCTTCTCCTTCTTGTTCTTCTGCTTTTCCTTCTGCTTTTCCTACTGCTTCTGCTACAACTGCTACTGCTTCTACTTTTTCTGTTTCTTCTGCTTCTCCTTCTGCCTTTGAATTCTCTTTCTGCTTCTGCTTCTCCTTCTGCTTCTCATCCTGCCTCTCCAGATTCTGATTCTTCTGCTTCTCCTGCTTTTCCTTCTGCTTCAAGTTCTGCTTCTGCTTCTTCGGATTTCTTATGCTTCTGCTTCTCCTGCTTCTGCTTCTTCTGCTTCCCCTCCTTCTTTCTGCTTCTCCTTCTGCTTCTGTTTGTGCTTCTCCTTCTGCTTCTCATTCACGTTCTTCTGCTTTTCCTTCTGCTTCTCCTTCTGCTTCTGCATCTTCTGCTTCTTCTGCTACTGCCTCTGCTTCTTCTGTTTTTTCTGCTTCTCCTTCTGCTTTTGCTTCTCTTTCTGCTTCTGCTTCTAATTCTGCTTCTCCGGATTCTGCTTCTTCTGCTTCTCCTGCTTCTCCTTCTGCTTCAGGTTCTGCTTCTGCTTCTTTGGCTTCTTCTACTTCTGCTTCTCCTGCTGATGCTTCTTCTGCTTCTCCTGCTTCTCTTTCTGCTTTTGCCTCTGTTTCTGCATATCCAACTGCTTCTGCTACTTCTCCTTCTTTTGTTTCTTCTGCATCTGCTTATGCTGCTTATGCTTCTACTGCTTCAAAAAATGCTTCTCATTCTACTTCTCATTCTAATTCAACTTCTCCTTCTTATGCTTCTGCTTCTCCTTCTGCTTCTGCTTCAATTTCCCCTTCTGCTTCTCATTCTGCTTCTGCGTCATCTGTTTCTTCTGCTTCTCCTGCATCTGCTTCTCTTGCTTCTCATACTTCTCGTGCTGCTTCTCATTCTGCGTCTCTTTCTGCTTCTGCTTATCCTTTTGCTTCTCCTACTCCTAATCCTTCTCTTTCGCCTTCTCCGTCTTCTTCTTCTGCTTCTCCTGCTTCTTATGCTTCTCCTGCTTCTCTTTCTGCTTCTCCTTCTGCCTCTGCTTCTCCTTCCGCTTCTGCTCTTCTCCTTCTTCTGTTTCTTTTGCTTCTGTTTCTTCTGCTTCTTCTTCTTCTGTTTCTTCTGATTCTACTTCTGCTTCTCCTTCTTCTCCTCTTTCTGCTACTACTTCTGCTTCTTCTGATTCTCCTGCTTCTCCTTCGTGTTCTCCTTCTGTTTCTGCTTCTCTTTCTGCTTCTGCTTCTCCTTCTGCTGCTCCTTCTCCTTCTCCTTCTTCTGCTTCTCCCACTGCTTCTGCTTCTGCTTCTTTTGCTTATTCTTTTTCTTCTGCTTCTGCGTCTGCTGCTTCTGCTTCTACTGCTTCTCCTTATGCTGCTGCTTCCTCTTCTTCTTCTTCTTCTTCTTCTTCTTCTTCTTCTTCTTCTTCTTCTTCTTCTTCTTCTTCTTCTTCTTCTTCTTCTTCTTCTTCTTCTGCTTTTCCTGCTTCTTCTGCTTCTATTGCTTCTCTTTCTGCTTCTCATTCTGCTTCTGCTTCTCCTTCTGCTTCTCCTATTGCTTCTGCTGCCCTTCCTTCTCCTTCTCCTTCTCCTA
>NW_012314411.1:0-2133 GCF_000151885.1 Dipodomys ordii | reverse complement strand
TTGAAGCAGAAGCAGAAGGAGAAGCAGATGCAGAAGAAGAAGCAGAAGAAGGAGAAGGACAAGGAGAAGGAGAAAGAGAAGCAGAACGAGAAGCAGGAGAAGCAGAAGCTGGAGAAGCCGAAGCAGAAGAAACAGAAGAAGGGGAAGAAGCAGAAGCAGAAGGAGAAGCAGAAACAGAAGGAAAAGCAGAAAGAGAGGCAGGAGAAGCAGAAGAAGCAGCAGCAGGAGAAGCAGAAGCAGAAGAAGCCGATAAAGCAAAAGCAGAACCTGAAGCAGAAGGAGAAGCAGGAGAAGCAGAAGAAGCAGAATCTGGAGAAGCAGAAGGAGAAGCAGAAGCAGAAAGAGAAGCAAAAGCAGAAGGAGAAGCAGAAGAAACAGAAGAAGCAGAGGCAGTAGCAGAAGAAGCAGAAGATTCAGAAGCAGAAGGAGAAGCAGAAGGAAAAGCAGAAGAACTAGAAGGAGAAGGAGAAGGAGAAACAGGAGTAGAAGCAGAAAGAGAAGCAGAAGAAGGAGCAGTAGAAGGAAAAGCGGCAGGAGAAACAGAATGAGCAGCAGAAGGAGAAGCAGGAAATGCAGAAACAGGAGAAAAACAAGCAGAAGAAACAGGAGAAGGACAAGAAGCAGAAGCAGAAGGAGAAGCAGAAAGAGAAGGAGGGGAAGTAGAGGCAAAAGTAGAAGCAAAAGAAGGAGAAGGAGAAGGAGAAGCAGAAGCAGAAGCAGAAGAAGAAGCATAAGGACAAGCACAAGCAGAAGGAGATGCAGAAGGAGAAGCAGGAGAAGCAGAAGAAGCAGAAGCTGAAGGAGAAGCAGAAGTAGGAGACGGAGGATAAGCAGAAGCAGAAGGAGAAGCAGAAGAGGAATGAGAAGCAGAAAAAGAAGCAGGAGAAGCACAATAAGCAGAAGCAGGAGAAGCCGAAAGAGAAGAAGCAGAAGAAGCAGAAACAGTAGCAGAAGGAAAAGCAGAAGCAGAAGGAGAAGCAGCAGAAGAAGTAGAACCAGAAATTCAGGCAGGAGAAACAGAAGAAGCAGAAGCAGAAGGAGAAGCAAAAAGAGAAGCACAAGGAGTAGTAAAAGAAGCAGCAGAAGGAGAAGCAGCAGAAGAAGCAGAAAAACAAGCAGGAGAAGCAGAAGCAGAAAGAGAAGTAGAAGCATAAGAAGCAGAACCAGAAGAAGAAGCAGTAGAAGCATAGGAAGCAGAAGCAGGAGAAGCAGAAGCAGAAGAAAAAGAAGAAGCATAAGAAGCAGAAATAGAAGCAGAGGGAGAAACAGAAGAAGGAGAAGGAGCAGCAGAAGGTGAAGCAAAAGGAGATGCAGAAGCAGAAAGAGAAGCAGAAACGGAAGGAGAAGTTGGAGAATCAGAAGAAGCAGAAGCAGAAAGAGAAGCAGAAGAGGGAGAAGGAGAAGCAGAAGCAGAAGGACAATCAGGAGAAGCAGAAGAAGCAGAAGCGGGAGAAGCAGAAGAAGAAGAAGAAGAAACAGAAGAAGGAGAAGGAGCAGAAGGAGAAGCAGAAGCAGAAGGAGAAGCAGAAATAGAAACAGAAGCAGAAGAAGCAGTTGCAGGAGAAACAGAAGCAGAAGAAACAGAAGAAGCTGAAGAAGCAGAAGGAGAACCTGAAGCAGAAGGAGAAGCAGAAGCATCAGAAGCTGGAAAAGCAGAAGCAGAAGAAACAGAACAAGCAGAAGAAGCAGAAGCAGAACGAGAAACAGAAGAATAAGAAGGAGAATGAGAAGGATTAGGAGTAGGAGGAGCAGAAGCAGAATTAGAAGCAGAAAGAGAAGCAGAAGGAGAAGCAGAAGGAGAAACAGAAGAAGCAGAAGCAGGAGAAGCAGAAGCAGAAGCAGAATGAGAAGCACAAGAAGGAGAAATTGAAGGAGAAGGAGAATGAGACGGAGAAGCAGAAGGAGAAGTAGGAGAAGCAGAAGAAGGAGAAGCAGAAGCAGAAGAAACAGAAGAAGGAGAAGATCAGTAGCAGAAGGAGAAACAGATGCAGAAGGAGAAGCAGAAGAAGCAGAAGCTGAAGTAGAAGAAACTGAAAAAGCAGAAAAAGAAGAAGAAGCAGAAGAAGAAGAAGCAGGAAAAGCAGAAGAAGAAGACGGAGAAGGAGAAAGAAAAGGAGTAGGAGAAGGAGAAGC
>NW_012314410.1:0-2133 GCF_000151885.1 Dipodomys ordii | reverse complement strand
CAGAGCAGAAGCAGAACGAGAAGCAGAAGAAGAAGAAGGAGAAGGTTGAAAGAGAAGGATTAGGAGTAGGAAGAGCAGAAGGAGAATCAGAAGCAGAACGAGAAGCAGAAGGAGCAGCACAAGGAGAAGCAGAAGGAGAAACAGAAGGAGGTGCAGAAGCAGAAGAAGCAGCAGAAGGAGAAGCAGAAGCAGAAGGAGATGCAGAAGGAGAAGCAGGAGAAGCAGAAGAAGCAAAAGCAGGAGAAGTAGGAGAAGGAGAATGAAAAGGAAGGGCAGCAGAAGGAATAGGAGAAGCAGAAGGAGAAGCAGAAGCAGAATAAGAAGCAGAAAGAGAAACAGTAGAAGCAGAAGAATCAGGAAAAGCAGAAGCAGACGATAGAGAAGAAGAAGAAGAAGAAGAAGAAGAAGAAGAAGAAGAAGAAGAAGAAGAAGAAGAAGAAGAAGAAGAAGGAGAAGTAGTAGAAGCAGAAGAAGCAGAAACAGGAGAAGCTGAAGATAAAGAATAAGCAAATGAAGCAGAAGCAGAAGCAGTGGGAGAAGCAGAAGAAGGAGAAGGAGAAGGAGCAGCAGAAAGAGAAGCAGCAGCAGAAAGAGAAGCAGAAACAGAAGGAGAACAAGAAGGAGAAGCAGGAGAATCAGAAGAAGCAGAAGTAGAAGCAGAAAGAGAAGAAAGAGAAGCAGAAGTAGAATCAGAAGAAACAGAAGAAGAAGAAACAGAAGCAAAAGAAACAGAAGAAGGAGAAGAGCAGAAGCAGATGCAGAAGGAGAAGCAGAAGCAGAAGGAGAAGCAGAAAGAGAAGCAGGAGAACCAGAAGAAGCAGGAGAAGCAGAAGCAGAAGAAACAGGAGAAGCCGAAGAAGCAGAAGCAGAATCTGAAGCAGAAGGAGAAACAGAAGAAGCACAATCTGAAGCAGAAGCAGAAGAAACAGAAATAGTAGAATAAGCAGAAGCAGAAGCAGCAGGAGAAGCAGAAGAAGAAGACGGAGAAGGCGAGAGAGAAGGATTAGGAGTAGGAGAAGCAAAAGGATAAGCAGAAGCTGAAAGAGAAGCAGAAGGAGAAGCAGCAAGAGAAGTAGGAGAAGCAGAAGGAGCAGAAGCAGGAGAAGCAGAAGAAACAGAAGACGCAGAAGCAGAATGAGAAGCAGAAGGAGAAATTGAAGCAGAAGCAGAAGGAGAAGCAGAAGGAGAAGGAGAAGCAAAAGAAGGAGAAGGAGAAGCAGAAAGAGAAGCAGAAAGAGAAGCAGAACGAGAAGCATGAGAAGCAGAAGCAGGAGAAGCAGAAGGAGAAGAAACAGAAGAAGGAGAAGAAGCAGAAGCAGAAGGAGAAGCAGAAACAGAAGGAAAAGCAGAAAGAGAAGCAGGAGAAGCAGAAGAAGCAGCAGCAGGAGAAGCAGAAGCAGAAGAAGCCGAAGAAGCAGAAGCAGAACCTGAAGCAGAAGGAGAAGCAGGAGAAGCAGAAGAAGCAGAACCTGGAGAAGCAGAAGGAGAAGCAGAAGCAAAAGCAGAAGGAGAAGCAGAAGAAACAGAAGAAGCAGAGGCAGTAGCAGAAGAAGCAGAAGGTGCAGAAGCAGAAGGAAAAGCAGAAGAACGAGAAGGAGAAGGAGAAGGAGAAACAGAATGAGAAGAAGAAAGAGAAGCAGAAGAAGTAGCAGGAGAAGGAAAAGCAGCAGGAGAAGCAGAAAGAGCAGCAGAAGGAGAAGCAGGAGATGCAGAAACAGGAGAAGCAGAAGCAGAAGAAACAGGAGAAGGACAAGAAGCAGAAGCAGAAGCAGAACCTGAAGCATAAGGAGAAGCATAAGGAGAAGCATAAGGGGAAGCAGTAGAAGCAGAAGAAGCAGAAGCAAGAGAAGCAGAAGCAGAAGAAAAGAATAAGCAAAAGAAGCAGAAGCAGAAGCAGTGGGAGAAGCAGAAGAAGGAGAAGGAGCAGCAGAAGGAGAAGTTGAAGCAGAAAGAGAAGCAGAAACAGAAAGAGAAGAAGAACGAGAAACAGGAGAATCAGAAGAAGTAGAAGTAGAAGCAGAAAGAGGAGAAGAAGGAAAAGCAGAAATAGAATCAGAAGAAACAGAAGAAGAAGTAGCAGAGAACATAAGCAAAGACAGACGAAGGAGAGAGCAGAAGCAGAAGCAGCAGGAG
>NW_012314409.1:0-2133 GCF_000151885.1 Dipodomys ordii | reverse complement strand
TTCTCCTTCTGCTTCTCCTGCTTCTCCTTCTTCTTTTGCTTCTTCTTCTCCTTTTGCTGCTGCTTCTTCTTCTTCTTCTTCATCTTCTTCTTCTTCTTCTTCTTCTTCTTCTTCTTCTTCTTCTTCTTCTTCTTCTTCTTCTTCTTCTTCTGTTTCTTCTGTTTCAGCTTCTCCTTCTTCTGCATTTGTGCTTCTCCTGCTTCTCTTTCTTCTTCTCATTCTTCTGCTTCTCCTTCTGCTTTTCCTACTGCTTCTGCTGCCCTTCTTTCTCCTTCTCCTTCTCCTACTTCTGCTTCTTCTTCTTCTTCTTCTGCTTCTTCTGCTTCTCCTTCTGCATCTTCTTCTGCTTCTCCTTCTGCTGCTTCTTCTGCTTCTGCTTCTCCTTCTCCTTCTTCTGCTTCTCCTTCTGATTCTCCTTCTGCTTCTCCTTCTCCTTCGCGTTCTTCTGCTTTTCCTACTGCTTTTCCTTCTGCTACCAAGACTACTGCTTCTGCTTCTTTTGTTTCTTCTGCTTCTACTTCTGCTTTTGATTCTCGTTTTGCTTCTGCTTCTCCTTCTGCTTCTCATTCTGCTTCTCCAGATTCTGCTTCTTCTACTTCTCCTGCTTCTGGTTCTGCTTCTGCTTCTTCGGATTCTTATGCTTCTGCTTCTTCTGCTTCCCCTCCTTCTCTTTCTGCTTCTCCTTCTCTTTCTGCTTCTCTTTCTGCTTCTCCTTCTGCTTCTCCTTCTGCTTCTGCTACTTCTCCTTCTTCTGTTTCTTCTTCTTCTGCTTCTCCTGCTTCTCGTTCTGCTTCTCTTCGTCTGCTTCTCTTTCTGCTTCTGCCTCTCCTTCTGCTTCTCCAGATTCTGCTTCTTCTCCTTCTCCTGCTTCTCCTTCTGATTCAGGTTCTGCTTCTGTTTCTTCGGCTTCTTCTGCTTCTGCTTCTCCTGCTGCTGCTTCTTCTGCTTCTCCTGCTTCTCCTTCTGCTTTTCCTTCTGTTTCTGCTTTTCCTTTCTGCTTCTGCTTCTTCTCCTTCTTCTGTTTCTTCTGCTTCTGCTTCTCCTGCTGCTGCTTGTCCTGCTTCTCGTTCTGCTTCTCTTTCTGCTTCTCCATTTCCTTCTCCTTCTTCTTCTGCTTCTCCTTCTGCTTCAATTTCTCCTTCTGCTTCTCATTCTGCTTCTGCGTCTTCTGTTTTTTTCTGCTTCTCCTGCTTCTGCTTCTTCTGCTTCTCCTGCTTATAGTGCTGCTTCTCCTTCTGCTTCTGCTTATCCTTCTGCTTCTCCTACTCCTAATCCTTCTCTTTTGCCTTCTCCTTTTCTTCTTCTGCTTCTCCTGCTGCTTCTGCTTCTGTTTATTCTACTATTTCTGTTTCTTCTGCTTCTGCTTCAGATTGTGCTTCTTCTGTTTCTCCTTCTGCTTCACATTCTCCTTCTGCTTCTTCGGCTTCTTCTGTTTCTTCTGCTTCTGCTTCTCCTGCTTCTTCTGCTTCTCCTGCTTCTCTTTCTGCTTCTCCTTCTTCTGCTTCTCGTTCTGCTTCTGCTTCTGCTCTTCTCCTTCTTCTGTTTCTTTTGCTTCTGTTTCTTCTGCTTCTTCTTCTTCTGATTCTTCTTCTGCTTCTCCTTCTTCTCCTTCTCTTTCTGCTTCTACTTTTACTTCTTCTGATTCTCCTGCTTCTCCTACTTGTTCTCCTTCTGTTTCTGCTTCTCTTTCTGCTTCTGCTTCTCCTTCTGCTGCTCCTTCTCCTTCTTCTGATTCTCCCTCTGATTCTGCTTCTTATGCTTATTCTTTTTCTTCTGCTTCTGCTTCTCCTGCTTCTGCTTCTTCTGCTTCTACTGCTTCTCCTTATGCTTCTCCTTCTCCTTCTCCTTCTTCTTCTTCTTCTTCTTCTTCTTCTTCTTCTTCTTCTTCTTCTTCTTCTTCTTCATCTTCTTCTTCTTCTTCTTCTACTTCTTCTTCTTCTTCATCTACTTCTTCTCTTAATATTGGCTTCTGCTTTTCATGCTTCATCTGCTTCTACTGCTTACTCTTACGGCTTTAGATTCATGCTATCTGACTCCTCATCCAGCTTCCTGTGAATGGGTTTAGGAGGTTCAACCTATAACCTACATCTAAGTACAGATACTCCTTACGGCAGCTAGTTAGCTTAAAATTTC
>NW_012314408.1:0-2133 GCF_000151885.1 Dipodomys ordii | reverse complement strand
AGAAGAAGAAGAAGAAGAAGAAGGAGGAGGAGGAGGAGGAGGAGGAGGAGGAGAAGAAGGAGAAGGAGGAGGAGGAGGAGGAGGAGAAGAAGGAGAAGCATAAGGAGAAGCAGTAGAAGCAGAAGAAGCAGAAGCAGGAGAAGCAGAAGAAAAAGAATAAGCATAAGAAGCAGAATCAGAGGGAGTAGGAGAAGACAGAGAAGGATCAGCAAAAGTAGAAGCAGAAGGAGAAGCAGAAGGAGAAGAAGATGCAGAAGGAGAAGCAGGAGAAGCAGAAGAAGCAGAAGTAGAAGCAGAAGTAGGAGAAGGAGAAGGAGAAGGAAGGGCAGCAGAAGCAATAGGAGAAGCAGAAGGAGAAGCAGAAGCAGAATGAGAAGCAGAAAGAGAAGCAGTAGAAGCAGAAGAAGCAGGAAAAGCAGAAGCAGACGAAAGAGAAGAAGATGAAGAAGAAGAAGAAGAAGAAGAAGAAGAAGAAGAAGGAGAAGAAGAAGACGAAGAACAAGACGAAGAAGAAGAAGAAGAAGAAGAAGAAGAAGAAGAAGAAGAAGAAGAAGAAGAAGAAGAAGAAGAAGGAGAAGCATAAGGAGAAGCAGTAGAAGCAGAAGAAGCAGAAGCAGGAGAAGGAGAAGATAAAGAATAAGCAAAAGAAGCAGAAGCAGAAGCAGTGGGGGAAGCAGAAGAAGGAGAAGGAGAAGGAGCAGCAGAAGGAGAAGCAGAAGCAGAAATAGAATCAGAAACAGAAGTAGAACAAGAAGGAGAAGCAGGAGAATCAGAAGAAGCAGAAGTAGAAGCAGAAAGAGAAGGAGAAGAAGGAGAAGCAGAAGTAGAATCAGAAGAAACAGAAGAAGAAGAAGCAGAAGAAACAGAAGCAATAAAACAGAAGAAGGAGAAGAGCAGAAGCAGAAGCAGAAGGAGAAGCAGAAGCAGAAGGAGAAGCAGAAAGAGAAGCAGGAGAAGCAGAATAAGCAGGAGAAGCAGAAGCAGAAGAAACAGGAGAAACCGAAGAAGCAGAAGCAGAATCTGAAGCAGAAGGAGAAACAGAAGAAGCACAATCTGAAGCAGAAGCAGAAGAAACAGAAATAGTAGAATAAGCAGAAGCAGAAGCACCAGGAGAAGCAGAAGAAGAAGAAGGAGAAGGCGAAAGAGAAGGATTAGGAGTAGGAGAAGCAAAAGGATAAGCAGAAGCAGAAAGAGACGCAGAAGGAGAAGCAGCACGAGAAGTAGAAGCAGGAGAAGCAGAAGAAACAGAAGACGCATAAGCAGAATGTGAATCAGAAGGAGAAATTGAAGCAGAAGCAGAAGGAGAAGGAGAAGCAGAAGCAGAAGGAGAAGCAGAAGAAGGAGAAGGAGAATCAGAAAAAGAAGCAGAACGAGAAGCAGGAGAAGCAGAAACAGAAGAAACAGAAGAAGGAGAAGAAGCAGAAGCAGAAGGAGAAGCAGAAACAGAAGGAATAGCATATAGAGAAGCAGGAGAAGCAGAAGAAGCAGCAGCAGGAGAAGCAGAAGCAGAAGAAGCCGAAGAAGCAAAAGCAGAACCTGAAGCAGAAGGAGAAGCAGAAGAAGCAGAAGAAGCAGAATCTGGAGAAGCAGAAGGAGAAGCAGAAGCAGAAAGAGAAGCAAAAGCAGAAGGAGAAGCAGAAGGAGAAGCAGAAGAAACAGAAGAAGCAGAGGCAGTAGAAGAAGAAGCAGAAGATGCAGAAGCAGAAGGAGAAGCAGAAGGAAAAGCAGAAGAACGAGGAGGAGAAGGAGAAGGAGAAACAGAAGGAGAAGCAGAAAGAGAAGCAGAAGAAGGAGCAGGAGAAAGAAAACAGCAGGAGAAGCAGAAAGAGCAGCAGAAGGAGAAGCAGGAGATGCAGAAACAGGAGAAGCAGAAGCAGAAGAAACAGGAGAAGGACAAGAAGCACAAGCAGAAGGAGAAGCAGAAACAGAAGGAGAAGCAGAAAGAGAAGGAGGGGAAGCAGAAGAAGCAGAAGCAGGAGAAGCAGAAGCATAAGAATCCGAAGAAGCAGAAGCAGAACCTGAAGAAGAAGGAGAAGCAGGAGAAGCAGAAGAAGCAGAAGCAGAAGGAGAAGTAGAAGTAGGAGAAGGAGAAGGAAGAGCCGCAGAAGCAATAGGAGAAGCAGAAGGAGAAGC
>NW_012314407.1:0-2133 GCF_000151885.1 Dipodomys ordii | reverse complement strand
TGCTTCTCTGTCTGCTTCTGCTTCTTCTCCTTCTTCTATTTCTTCTGATTCTGCTTCTCCTGCTTCTCCTTCTGTTTCTCTTTATGCTTCTCCTTCTGCTTCTCCTTCTTCTGCTTCTACTACTTCTTCTGCTTCTCCTTCTGCATCTTCTTCTGTTTCAATTTCTCCTTCTTCTCCTTTTCATTCTGCTTCTGCTTCTCCTGCTTCTGCTTCTTCTGCTTCTCCTGCTTCTCCTTCTCATTCCCTTCTCTTTCTGCTTCTGCTTATCCTTCTGTTTCTCCTACACCTAATCCTTCTCTTTCTCCTTTTTCTTCTTCTGCTTCTCGTTCTTCTTCTTCTTCTTCTTCTTCTTCTTCTTCTGCTTCTTCTGTTTGTTCTGTTTCTTCTGCTTCTACTTTTCCAGCTTCTGCTGCTTCTGCTTCTCCTTCTTCTTCAGGTTCTCCTTCTGCTTCTTGGGCTTCTTCTGTTTCTTCTGCTTCTGCTTCTCCTGATACTACTTCTTCTGCTTCTTCTGCTTCTCTTTTGCTTCTACTTCTGCTTCTGCTTCTACTTCTGCTCCTTCTCTTTCTTCTGTTTCTTCTTCTTCTTCTTCTGCTCCTCCCGCTTCTGCTTCTTCTGCTTCTTCTGCTTCTCCTGCTTGTCCTTCTCCTTCTGCTTCTCCTTCTCCTTCTTCTCCTTCTCTTTCTGCTTTTGCTTCTGCTTCTTCTGATTCTCCAACTTCTCCTTCTTCTTCTCCTTCTGTTTCCGCTTCTCTTTCTGCTTCTGCATCTCCTTCTGCTTCACCTTCTTCTGCTCTTTCTACTTCTTTTGTTTCTCCCTCTGATTCTGCTTCTTATGCTTCTTCTTTATCTTCTGCTTCTGCTTCTCCTGCATCTGCTTCTTGTGCTTCTACTGCTTCTTCTTCTGCTTCTGTTTCTTCTGCTTCTACTTCTCTTTCTGCTTCTGCTTCTCCTGCTTGTTTTTCTGCTTCTTCTTCTGCTTCTCCTTCTGCTGCTTCTTCTACTTCTCCTAGTGCTTCTCTTTTTGCTTCTCCTTCTGCTTCTGCTTCTGCTTCTTCTGTTTCTCCTGCCTGAATTTCTGGTTCTACTTCTTCTGCTGCTTCTCCGTCTGCTTCTGCTTCTCCTTCTGCTAATATTTCTGCTTCTTCTGCTTCTTCTCTTTCGGCTTCTCCTGCTTCTGCTTCTTGTGCTTCTCCTGCTTCTCTTTCTGATTCTCATTCCGCTTCTGCTTCTCCTTCTGCTTCTGCTTCTCCTCCTTCTCCTTCTCCTACTTCTGCTTCTCCTTCATCTTCTGCTTCTTCTGCTTCTCCTCCTTCTCCTTCTACATCTCCTTCTGCTTGTGCTTGTCCTTATGCTTCTTCTTCTGCCTCTGCTTCTCCTTCTCCTTCTTTTGCTTCTCCTTTTGCTTCTGCTTCTTCTGCTTTTCCTGCTTCTCCTTCTGCTTCTGCTTCTTCTGCTTCTCCTTCTGCATCTTCTTCTGCTTCTGCTTCTCTTTTTCCTTCTTCTACTTCTCCTTCTTATTCTCCTACTGCTTCTCCTTCTGTTTCCCTTCTCCTTCTTGTTCTTCTGCTTTTCCTTCTGCTTCTCGTTCTGCTTCTGCTACAACTGCTACTGCTTCTACTTCTTCTGTTTCTTCTGCTTCTCCTTCTACTTTTGATTCTCTTTCTGCTTCTGCTTCTCCTTCTGCTTCTCCAGATTCTGCTTCTTCTGCTTCTCCTGCTTCTCCTTCTGCTTCAGGTTCTCCTTCTGCTTCTTCGGATTCTTATGCTTCTGCTTCTCCTGCTTCAGCTTCTTCTGCTTCCCCTCCTTCTCTTTCTGCTTCTCCTTCTGTATCTGCTTCTCCTTCTGCTTCTGCTTCTTGTCCTTCTCCTGTTTGTTCTGCTTAGGCTTCTCCTGTTTCTGCATCTCCTGCTCCTCCTTCTGCTGCTCTTTCTGCTTCTCCTGCTGCTTTTCCTTCTCCTGCTCCTTCTTCTGCTTCTCTTTCTGCTTCTCCTTCTGTTTCTCCTTCTCCTTCACCTTCTCGTTCTTCTGCTTTTCCTTCTGCTTCTCCTTCTGCTTCTGCATCTTCTGCTTCTTCTGCTACTGCCTCTGCTTCTTCTGTTTCTTCTGCTTCTAGTTCTGCTTCTCCTTCTGC
>NW_012314406.1:0-2133 GCF_000151885.1 Dipodomys ordii | reverse complement strand
GTGTCACTGCTGTGTCCCGCTGTGTACCCCGCTGTGTCCAGCTTTGTCCCCAATGTGTACGCCGCTGTGCCCTGCTGTGTCCCGCGCTGTGTCCCCACTGTGTCAGGCTGTGTCCCGCTGTGTCCTCACTGTGTCCCGCGCTGTGTCCCACTGTGTCCCGCTGTGTCCCGCTGTGTCCTCGCTGTGTCCCCGCTGTGTCCTCACTGTGTCCCGCTGTGTCCTGCTGTGTCCCCTGCTGTGTCCCAGCTGTGGCATGCTGTGTCCTCTGCTGTATCCGCGCTGTGTCCCACTGTGTCCCGCTGTGTCCCGCTGTGTCCCGTGGTGTCCAGCTTTCTCTCCCGCTGTGTCACCCGCTGAATCCCCGCTGTGTCACGCTGTGCCCCCGCTGTGTCCCCCGCTGTGTCCCCCACTGTATCCCACTGTTTCCCCCCCTGTGGCCCTCTGTGTCCCACTGTGTCTTGCTGTGTCGCCTGCTTTGTCCCCTCTGTGTCCCGCTGTGTCCTGCTGTGTCCCGCTGTGTTCCACTGTGTCCCGCTGTTTCCTTGCTGTGTCCCGCTGTGTCCCGCGGTGTACCCCGCTGTGTCCACCTGTGTCCCCACTGTGTACCCCACTGTGTCCAGCTGTGTCCCCCCTTGTCCCGCTGTGTCCAGCTGTGTCCTCCCTGTGTCCCACTTTGTCCCCGCAGTGTCCCCCACTGTGTCCCCAGCTGTGTCCCACTGTGTCCCACAGTGTCCCCCGTTGTGTCCCTCTGTGTCCCCCGCTGTGTCCCCCGCTGTGTCCGGGCTGTGTCCCCCTGTCCCCGGTGTGTCCCTGCTGTGTCCCGCTGTCTTCTGCTGTGTCCCCGCTGTGTTTCGCTGTGTCCCCCTGTGTCCCGCTGTGTCCCGCGCTGTCCCGCTGTGTCCCCCGCTGTGTCCCCTGCTGTGTCACCGCTGTGTCCCACTGTGTCCCTGCTGTCCCCCGTTGTGTCCCAACTGTGTGCCGCTGTGTCCCGCTGTGTCCCCCGCTGTGTCCATGCTCTGTCCTGCTGTGTCCCCGTTGTCCCCCGCTGTGTCCCCAATGTCCCCACTTTGTTCCGCTGTGTCCCTGCTGTGTCCCCCGCTGTGTCACGCTGTGTCCTCGCTGTGTCCCCCACTGTGTCCCTGGTTGTTTCCCCACTGTGGCCCACTGTGTCCCGCTGTTTCCACACTTTGTTCCCTGCTTTATCCTGCTGTATCCCCCGCTGTGTCCCCTGCTGTGTCCCCTGCTGTGTCCCCCTCTGTCCCCGATGTGTCCCCGCTGAGTCCCGCTGTTTCCCCCGCTCTGTCCCCAGCTTTGTCCGGCTGCATCCCACACTGTGTCCTCGCTGTGTCCCCCGCTGTGTTCCGCTGTGTCCCCGCTGTGTCCCCCGTTGTGTCCCGCTGTGTCCCCCACTGTGTCCCCGCTGTCTCCCTCTGTGTCCCCGCTGTGTCCCGCTTTGTGCCGCTGTGTCCCTCGCTGAGTCCCGCTCTGTCCCCGATGTGTCCCGCTGTGTCCCGCTGTGTCACCTGCTCTGTCCCCCTGTGTCCCGTGGTGTCGTGCTTTGTCTCCAGCTGTGTCACCCGGTGAGTCCCCTCTGTGTCCCCCGCTGTGACCACGCTGTGTCCTGCTGTGTCCACTGCTATGTCCCGCTGTGTATCGTTGTGTCCACCGCTTTGTCCCCACTGTGTCCCCCGCTCTGTCCCGCTGTGTCCCCTGCTGTGTTCCACTGTGTCCCGCTGTGTCCCCCCCCGTTTCCACCGCTGTGTCCTGCTCTGTCCCTGATGTGTCCCGCTGTGTCCCGCTGTGTCCCCGCTGAGTCCCGCTGTGTCCCCCGCTCTGTTCCCAGCTTTGTCCGGCTGTATCCCCCACTGTGTCCTGCTGTGTCCCCCGCTTTGTACTGCTGTGTGCCCTCAGTGTCCCCGCTTTGTCCTGCTGTGTCCCACTGAATCCCCCGTTGTGTCCCACTGTATACCCGCTGTGTCCCCCGCTGAATCCCTGCTGTGTCCTGCTGTGTCCCCCGGTGAATCCCGAAGAATCCCGGTGTGACCCGCTGTGACACCCAAAATCACCAAAAATAAAAAAAAACAATGACCCCCGAAGAGACACTGTGTGTCACACAAGGGTCCCCATTTAATA
>NW_012314404.1:0-2133 GCF_000151885.1 Dipodomys ordii | reverse complement strand
GAACCAGAAGGAGAAGCAGAAGCAGAAAGAGAAGCAAAAGCAGAAGGAGAAGCAGAAAGAGAAGCAGAAGAAACAGAAGAAGCAGAAGCGGATGCAGTAGCAGAAGAAGCTGAAGATGCAGAAGCAGATAGAGAAGCAGAAGGAATAGCAGAATAACGACAAGGAGAAAAAGAAGGAGAAGAAGAATGAGAAGCAGGAGGAGAAGCAGGAAAAACAGAAGAAGCAGAAACAGACGGAGAAGCAGAAGAAGTAGAAGCAGAGCAGAAGAAGAAGCAGAAGGAAAAGCACAAGCAGAAGGAGATGCAGAAGGAGTAGCAGGAGAAGCAGAAGAAGCAGAAGCAGAAGGAGAAGCAGAAGGAGAAGAAGCAGAATCAGAAGAAGTAGAAGGAGAAGTAGAAAGAGAAGCCGACGAAGAGAAGCAGAACGAGAAGCAGGAGAAGCAGAAGAAGCAGAGCGGGAGAAGCAGAAGAAGAAGAAACAGAAGAAATAGAAGGAGCAGAAGCAGAAGGAGGAGCAGAAGCAGAAGGAGAAGAATAAAGAGAAGCAGGAAAAGCAGAAGATGCAGAATCAGGAGAAGAAGAAGCAGAAGAAACAGGAGAAGGACAAGAAGCAGAAGCAGAAGTAGAAGCAGAAACAGAAGGAGAAGCAGAAAGAGAAGGAGGGAAAGCAGAAGAAGCAGAAGCAGGAGAAGCAGAAGCATAAAAATGCGAAAAAACCGAAGCAGAACCTGAAGCAGAAGGAGAAGCAGGAGAAGCAGAAGAAGCAGAATCTGGAGAAGCAGAATAAGAAGCAGAACGAGAAGCAGAAGCAGAAAGAGAATCAAAAGCAGAAGGAGAAGCACAAGAAACAGAAGAAGTAGAAGCAGTAGCAGGTGTAGCAGAAGCAGAAGGAAAAGCAGAAAAACAGGAAGGAGAAGGAGAAACAGAAGAAGAAGTAGAAGGAAAAGCAGAAAGAGAAGCAGGTAAAGCAGAAGAAGAGGAAGCAGAAGGAGAATCAGGAGAAGCAGAAGAAGGAGAAGGAGAAACAGAAGCAGAAGAAGATGCAGAAGGAGAAGCAGGAGAAGCAGAAGAAGCAGAAGCAGAAGGAGAAGCAGGAGAAGCAGAAGAAGCAGAATCTGGAGAAGCAGAAGGAGAAGCAGAAGCAGAAAGAGAAGCAAAAGCAGAAGGAGAAGCAGAAGAAACAGAAGAAGCAGAGGCAGTAGCAGAAGAAGCAGAAGATCAGAAGCAGAAGGAGAAGCAGAAGGAAAAGCAGAAGAACTAGAAGGAGAAGGAGATGGAGATACAGGAGTAGAAGCAGAAAGAGAAGCAGAAGAAGGAGCAGTAGAAGGAAAAGCAACAGGAGTAATCAGAAAGAGCAGCAGAAGGAGCAGCAGGAAATGCAGAAACAGGAGAAGAACAAGCAGAAGAATAGGAGAAGGACAAGAAGCAGAAGAAGAAGGAGAAGCAGAAAGAGAAGGAGGGGAAGCAGAAGAAGCAGAAGCAGGAGAAGCAGAAGCATAAGAATCCGAAGAAGCAGAAGCAGAACCTGAAGCAGAAGGAGAAGCAGGAGAAGCAGAAGAATCAGAATCTGGAGAAGCAGAATGAGAAGCAGAATGAGAATCAGAAGGAGAAGCAGAAGCAGAAAGAGATTCAAAAGCAGAAGGAGAAGCAGAAGAAACAGAAGAAGTAGAAGCAGTAGCAGTTGTAGCAGAAGCAGAACGAGAAGCAGAAGGAAAAGCAGAAGAACAAGAAGGAGAAGGAGAAACAGAAGGAGAAGCAGAAAGAGAAGCAGGTAAAGCAGAAGAAGAAGAAGCAGAAGAAGAATAAGAAGGAGAAGCAGAAGAAGGAGAAGGAGAAGCAGAAGCAGAAAAATATGTAGAAGGAAAAGCAGAAGAGGCAGAAACAGAAGGAGAAGCAGGAAAAGCAGAAGAAGCAGAAGCAAAAGGAGAAGCAAAAGAAGGAGAAGGAGAAGCAGAGGCAGAAGAAGAAGCATAAGGCCAAGCACAAGCAGAAGGAGATGCAGAAGGAGAAGCAGAAGAAGCAGAAGATGAAGGAGAAGCAGAAGTAGGAGAAGGAGAAGGAGGAGAAGCAGAAGCAGAAGGAGAACCAGAAGCGGAATGAGAAGCAGAAAAAGAAGCAGGAGAAGGACAAGAAG
>NW_012314403.1:0-2133 GCF_000151885.1 Dipodomys ordii | reverse complement strand
TCAAGAGGAACAAGGAGAAGGCGAAAGAGAAGGATTAGGAGTAGGAGAAGCAATTTGGATAAGCAGAAGCAGAAGGAGACGCAGAAGGAGAAGCAGAACGAGAAGTAGGAGAAGCAGGAGAAGCAGAAGCAAGAGAAGCAGAAGAAACAGAAGACGCAGAAGCAGAATGAGAAGCAGAAGGAGAAATTGAAGCAGAAGGAGAAGCAGAAGCAGAAGGAGAAGCAGAAGAAGGAGAAGGAGAAGGAGAAGCAGAAAGAGAAGCAGAAAGAGAAGCACAACGAGAAGCACAATGAGAAGCAGGAGAAGCAGAAGCAGGAGAAGCAGAAGCAGAAGAAACATAAGAAGGAGAAGAAGCAGAAGCAGAAGGAGAAGCAGAAACAGAAGGAAAAGCAGAAATAGAAGCAGGAGCAGCAGAAGAAGCAGCATCAGGAGAAGCAGAAGCACAAGAAGCCGAAGAAACAGCAGCAGAACCTGAAGCATAAGGAGATACAGGAGAAGCAGAAGAAGCAGAATCTGGAGAAGCAGAAGGAGAAGCAGAAGCAGAAAGAGAAGCAAAAGCAGAAGGAGAAGCATAAGGAGAAGCAGAAGAAACAGAAGAAGCAGAGGCAGTAGCAGAAGATGTAGAAGCAGAAGGAGAAGCAGAAGGAAAACAGAAGAACGAGAAGGAGAAGAAGAAGGAGAAGCAGAAGGAGTAGCAGAAAGAGAAGCAGAAGAAGGAGCAGGAGAAGGAAAAGCAGCAGGAGAAGCAGAAAGAGAAGCAGAAGGAGAAGCAGGAGATGCAGAAACAGGAGAAGCAGAAGCAGAAGAAACAGGAGAAGGACAAGAAGCAGAAGCAGAAGGAGAAGCAGAAACAGAAGGAGAAGCAGAAAGAGAAGGAGGGAAAGCAGAAGAAGCAGAAGCAGGAGAAGCAGAAGCATAAGAATGCGAAGAAGCCAAAGCAGAACCTGAAGCAGAAGGAGAAGCAGGAGAAGCAGAAGAAGCAGAATCTGGAGAAGCAGAATGAGACACAGAAGGAGAAGCAGAAGGAGAAAGAGAATCAAAAGCAGAAGGAGAAGCAGAAGAAACAGAAGAAGTAGAAGGAGTAGCAGTTGTAGCAGAAGCAGAAGGAAAAACAGAAAAACAGGAAGGAGAAGGAGAAACAGAAGGAGAAGTAGAAGGAGAAGCAGAAAGAGAAGCAGGTAAAGCAGAAGAAGAAGCAGAAGGAGAATCAGAAGGAGAAGCAGAAGAAGGAGAAGGAGAAAAAAGCAGAAGAAGATGCAGAATGAGAAGCAGGAGAAGCAGAAGAAACAGAAGCAGAAGGAGAAGCAGAAGAAGCAGAATCTGGAGAAGCAGAAGGAGAAGCAGAAGCAGAAAGAGAAGCAAAAGCAGAAGGAGAAGCAGAAGAAACAGAAGAAGCAGAGGCAGTAGCAGAAGAAGCAGAAGATTCAGAAGCAGAAGGAGAAGCAGAAGGAAAAGCAGAAGAACTAGAAGGAGAAGGAGAAACAGGAGTAGAAGCAGAAAGAGAAGCAGAAGAAGGAGCAGTAGAAGGAAAAGGGGCAGGAGAAACATAAAGAGCAGCAGAAGGAGAAGCAGGAAATGCAGAAACAGGAGAAGAACAAGCAGAAGAAACAGGAGAAGGACAAGAAGCAGAAGCAGAAGGAGAAGCAGAAAGAGAAGGAGGGGAAGCAGAAGAAGCAGAAGCAGGAGAAGCAGAAGCATAAGAATCCGAAGAAGCAGAAGCAGAACCTGAAGCAGAAGGAGAAGCAGGAGAAGCAGAAGAATCAGTATCTGGAGAAGCAGAATGAGAAGCAGAATGAGAAGTAGAAGCAGAAAGAGAATCAAAAAGCAGAAGGAGAAGCAGAAGAAATAGAAGAAGTAGAAGCAGTAGCAGTTGTACCAGAAGCAGAAGGAAAAGCAGAAGAACAAGAAGGAGAAGGAGAAACAGAAGGAGAAACAGAAGGAGAAGTAGAAAGAGAAGTAGGTAAAGCAGAAGAAGAAGAAGCAGAAGGAGAATAAGAAGGAGAAGCAGAAGAAGAAGGAGAAGCAGAAGCAGAAGATGCAGAAGGAGAAGCAGAAGAAGCAGAAGCAGAAGGAGAAGTAGGAAAAGTAGAAGAAGCAGAAGTTAAAGGTGAAGCATAAGAAGGAGAAGGAGAA
>NW_012314402.1:0-2133 GCF_000151885.1 Dipodomys ordii | reverse complement strand
AGAAGAAGAAGAAGAAGAAGAGGAAGAAGAAGAAGAAGAAGAAGAAGAAGAAGAAGAAGAAGAAGAAGAAGAAGAAGAAGAAGAAGAAGAAGAAGAAGAAGAAGAAGAAGAAGAAGAAGAAGAAGGAGAAGCATAACGAGAAGCATAAGGAGAAGCATAAGGAGAAGCATAAGGAGAAGCATAAGGAGAAGCAATAGAAGCAGAATCAGGAGATGCAGAAGCAGAAGAAAAAGAATAAGCAAAAGAAGCAGAAGCAGATGCACTGGGAGAAGCAGAAGCAGAAGTAGAAGTAGCAGCAGAAGGAGAAGCAGAAGCAGAAAGAGAAGCAGAAACAGAAGGACAACAAATGGAGAAGCAGGAGAATCAGAAGAAGCAGAAGTAGAATCAGAAGAAACAGAAGAAGATGAAGAGAAGAAACAGAAGCAAAATAAACAGAAGAAGGAGAAGAGCAGAAGCAGAAGGAGAAGCAGAAGCAGAAAGAGAAGCAGAAAGAGAAGCAGGAGAAGCAGAGGAAGCAGGAGAAGCAGAAGCAGAAGAAACAGAAGAATCCGAAGAAGCAGAAGCAGAATCTGAAGCAGAAGAAGAAACAGAAGAAGCACAATCTGAAGCAGAAGAAACAGAAATAGTAGAATAAGCAGAAGCAGATGCAGCAGGAGAAGCAGACGACGATGACGGAGAAGCAAGAGAGATGGATTAGGAGTAGGAGAAGCAAAATGATAAGCATAAGCAGAAAGAGATGCAGAATGAGAAGCAGCACGAAAAGTAGGAGAAGCAGGAGTAGCAGAAGCAGGAGAAGCAGAAGAAACAGAAGATGCAGAAGCAGAATGAGAAGCAGAAGGAGAAATTGAAGCAGAAGCAGAAGGAGAAGCAGAAGCAGAAGTAGGAGAAGGAGAAGCAGAAAGAGAAGCAGAAAGAGAAGCAGAACGAGAAGCATGAGAAGCAGAAGCAGGAGAAGCAGAAGGAGAAGAAACAGAAGAAGGAGAAGAAGCAGAAGCAGAAGGAGAAGCAGAAACAGAAGGAAAAGCAGAAAGAGAAGCAGGAGAAGCAGAAGAAGCAGCAGCAGGAGAAGCAGAAGCAGAAGAAGCCGAAGAAGCAGAAGCAGAACCTGAAGCAGAAGGAGAAGCAGGAGAAGCAGAAGAAGCAGAACCTGGAGAAGCAGAAGGAGAAGCAGAAGCAGAAAGAGAAGCAAAAGCAGAAGGAGAAGCAGAAGAAACAGAAGAAGCAGAGGCAGTAGAAGAAGAAGCAGAAGGTGCAGAAGGAGAAGCAGAAGGAAAAGCAGAAGAACGAGAAGGAGAAGTAGAAGGAGAAACAGAAGGAGAAGCAGAAAGAGAAGCAGAAGAAGGAGCAGGAGAAGGAAAAGCAGCAGGAGAAGCAGAAAGAGCAGCAGAAGGAGAAGCAGGAGATGCAGAAACAAGAGAAGGAGAAGCAGAAGAAAAAGGAGAAGGACAAGAAGAAGAAGCAGAAGGAGAACCTGAAGCATAAGGAGAAGCATAAGGAGAAGCATAAGGGGAAGCAGTAGAAGCAGAAGAAGCAGAAGCAGGAGAAGCAGAAGCAGAAGAAAAAGAATAAGCAAAAGAAGCAGAAGCAGAAGCAGTGGGAGAAGCAGAAGAAGGAGAAGGAGCAGCAGAAGGAGAAGTTGAAGCAGAAAGAGAAGCAGAAACAGAAGGAGAAGAAGAACGAGAAACAGGAGAATCAGAAGAAGTAGAAGTAGAAGCAGAACGAGGAGAAGAAGGAGAAGCAGAAGTAGAATCAGAAGAAACAGTAGAAGAAGAAGAAGTAGAAACAGTAGCAAAAGAAACAGAAGAAGGAGAAGAGCAGAAGAAGAAGCAGAAGGAGAAGCAGAAGCAGAAGCAGAAAGAGAAGCAGGAGAAGCAGAAGGAGCAGGAGAAGCAGAAGCAGAAGAAACAGGAGAAGCCGAAGAAGCAGAAGCAGAATCTGAAGCAGGAGAAACAGAAGAAGCACAATCTGAAGCAGAAGCAGAAGAAACAGAAATAGTAGAATAAGCAGAAGCAGAAGCAGCAGGAGAAGCAGAAGAAGAAGACGGAAAAGGCGAAAGAGAAGGATTAGGAATAGGAGAAGCAAAAGGATAAGCAGAAGCAGAAAGAGACGCAGAAGGAGAAGCAGCACGAGATG
>NW_012314401.1:0-2133 GCF_000151885.1 Dipodomys ordii | reverse complement strand
GAAGCAGAAGAACAGAAGATGAGAAGCTGAGGAGAAGCAGAACAGAGGAAAAGCAGAAGAGAAGCAGGAGAAGCAGAAGAAGTAGCAGCAGGAGAAGCAGAAGCAGAAGAAGTGAGAAGCAGAAGCAGAACCTGAAGAAGAAGGAGAAGCAGGAGAAGCAGAAGAAGCAGAAGCAGAAGGAGAAGTAGAAGTAGGAGAAGGAGAAGGAAGAGCCGCAGAAGCAATAGGAGAAGCAGAAGGAGAAGCAGAAGCAGAATGAGAAGCTGAAAGAGAAGCAGTAGAAGCAGAAGAAGCAGGAAAAGAAGAAGCAGAAGAAAGAGAAGAAGAAGAAGAAGAAGAAGAAGAAGAAGAAGAAGAAGAAGAAGAAGAAGAAGAAGAAGAAGAAGAAGAAGAAGAAGAAGGAGAAGGAGAAGGAGAAGCAAAAGGAGAAGAAGTAGAAGCAGAAGAAGCAGAAGCAGGAGAAGCAGAAGCAGTAGAAAAAGAATAAGCATAAGAAGAAGAATCAGAGGGAGAAGCAGAAGAAGGAGAAGGAACAGCAGAAAGAGAAGTAGAAGGAGAATCAGAAGGAGAATCAGAAGAAGGAGTAGCAGAAGCAGAAGAAGCAGCAGAAGGAGAAGCAGAAGCAGAAAAAGATGCAGAACGAGAAGCAGGAGAAGCAGAAGAAGCAGAAGCAGAAGGAGAAGCAGAAGTAGGAGAAGGAGAAGGAGAAGGAAGTGCAGCAGAAGCAATAGGAGAAGCAGAAGGAGAAGCAGAAGCAGAATGAGAAGCAGAAAGAGAAACAGTAGAAGCAGAAGAAGCAGGAAAAGCAGAAACAGAAGAAAGAAAGGAAGAAGAAGAAGACGAAAAAGAAGGAGAAGAAGAGGAAGAAGAAGAAGAAGCAGCAGCATAAGGAGAAGCATAAGGAGAAGCAGTAGAAGCAGAAGCAGGAGAAGCAGAAGCAGAAGAAAAAGAATAAGCAAAAGAAGCAGAAGCAGTGGGAGAAGCAGAAGAAGGAGAAGGAGAAGGAGCAGCAGAACGAGAAGCAGAAGCAGAAAGAGAAGCAGAAACAGAAGGAGAACAAGAAGGAGAAGCAGGAGAATCAGAAGAAGCAGAAGTAGAAGCAGAAAGAGGAGAAGAAGGAGAAGCAGAAGGAGAATCAGAAGATACAGGAGAAGAAGAAGCAGAAGAAACAGAAGCAAAAGAAACAGAAGAAGGAGAAGAGCAGAAGCAGAAGGAGAAGCAGAAGCGAAGGAGAAGCAGAAAGAGAAGAAGGAGAATCAGAAGATACAGGAGAAGAAGAAGCAGAAGAAACAGAAGCAAAAGAAACAGAAGAAGGAGAAGAGCAGAAGCAGAAGGAGAAGCAGAAGCGAAGGAGAAGCAGAAAGAGAAGCAGGAGAAGCAGAAGAAGGAGGAGAAACAGAAGCAGAAGAAACAGGAGAAGCCAAAGAAGCAGAAGCAGAATCAGAAGCAGAAGGAGAAGTAGAAGCAGAAGGAGAAGCAGAAGAAGGAGAAGGAGAAGGAGAAGCAGAAAGAGAAGCAGAACGAGAAGCAGGAGAAGCAGAAGCAGGAGAAGCAGAAGCAGAAGAAACAGAAGAAGGAGAAGAAGCAGAAGCAGAAGGAGAAGCAGAAACAGAAGGAAAAGCAGAAAGAGAAGCAGGAGAAGCAGAAAAAGTAGCAGCAGGAGAAGCAGAAGCAGAAGAAGTCGAAGAAGCAGAAGCAGAACCTGAAGCAGAAGGAGAAGAAGGAGAAGCACAAGAAGCAGAATCTGGAGAAGCAGAAGGAGAAGCAGAAGCAGAAAGAGAAGCAAAAGCAGAAGGAGAAGCAGAAGAAGGCGAGGCAGTAGCAGAAGAAGCAGAAGATGCAGAAGCAGAAGGAGAAGCGGAAGGAAAAGCAGAAGAACTAGAAGGAGAAGAAGGAGAAACAGAAGGAGAAGCAGAAAGAGAAGAAGAAGAAGGAGCAGCAAGACAATAGGAGAAGCAGGAGAAGCAAAAGAAACAGAAGAAGCAGAAGCAGTAGCAGTTGCAGCAGAAGCAGAAGGAGAAGCAGAAGGAAAAACAGAAGAACGAGAAGGAGAAGGAAAAACAGAAGCAGAAGCAGAAGGAGAATCAGAAGGAGAAGCAGAAGAAGCAGAAGGAGAAGCGAAGGAGAAGCAGA
>NW_012314400.1:0-2134 GCF_000151885.1 Dipodomys ordii | reverse complement strand
TCTTCTCTGCTTCTCCTACTTCTCCTTCTGCTTCTCCGTCTCATTCTCCTTCTCCGTCAATTTCTCCATCTTGTGCTTCTCATTCTGCTTCTGCTTCTCCTGCTTCTGCATTCTTCTGTTTCTCTTTCTGCCTCTACCTTCTAATTCTCTTTCTGCTTCTGATACTCCTTCTGCTCCTCCTACTCCTAATCCTTCTCTTTCTCCTTCTTCTTCTTCTGCTTCTCGTTCTGCTTCTGCTTCTTCTGCTTGTTCTGTTTCTTCTGCTTCTGCTTTTCCAGCTTCTGCTGCTTCTGCTTCTCCTTCTTCTTCAGGTTCTCCTTCTGCTTCTTCAGCTTCTTCTGTTTCTTCTGCTTCTGCTTCTCCTGCAACTGCTTCTTCTGCTTCTGTTTCTATTTCTGCTTCTCCTTCTGCTCCTTCTCCTTCTTCTGTTTCTTCTTCTTCTTCTTCTTCTTCTGCTTTTCTCGCTTCTGCTTCTTCTGCTTCTCCTGATTGTCCTTCTGCTTCTGCTTCTCCTTCTCCCTCTTCTGCTTCTCTTTCTGCTTCTGCTTCTTCTGATTCTCCAACTTCTCCTTCTGTTTCTGCTTCTCTTTCTGCTTCTGCATCTCCTTCTGCTTCACCTTCTGCTGTTCCTTCTCCTTCTTCTGTTTCTCCCTCTGCTTCTACTTCTGCTTCTTATGCTTCTTCTTTTTCTTCTGCTTCTGCTTCTCCTGCTTCTGCTTCTTATGCTTCTACTGCTTCTTCTTCTGGTTCTGCTTCTTCAGCTTCTAATTCTCTTTCTGCTTCTGCTTCTCCTGCTTGTTTTTCTGCTTCTTCTTCTGCTTTTTCTACTTCTCCTTCTGCTTCTCTTTTTGCTTCTGCTTCTGCTTCTTCTGTTTCTCCTGCCTGAATTTCTGGTTCTACTTCTTCTGCTGCTTCTCCTTCTGCTTCTGCTTCTCCTTCTGCTTCTGTTTCTGCTTCTTCTCTTTCGGCTTCTCCTGCTTCTGCTTCTTGTCCTTCTCCTGCTTCTCTTTCTGCTTCTCATTCTGCTTCTACTTCTCCTTCTGCTTCTGCTTCTCCTCCTTCTCCTTCTCCTACTTCTGCTTCTCCTTCAGCTTCTGCTTCTTCTGCTTCTCCTGCTTCTCCTTCTGCATCTCCTTCTGCTTGTGCTTGTCCTTATGCTTCTTCTTCTACTTCTGCTTCTCCTTCTCCTTCATTTGCTTCTCCTTTTGCTTCTGCTTCTTCTGCTTTTCCTGCTTCTCCTTCTGCTTCTGCTTCTTCTGCTTCTCCTGCTTCTCCTTCTGCATCTTCTTCTGCTTCTGTTTCTCCTTCTCCTTCTTCTGCTTCTCCTTCTGCTTCTTCTGCTTCTCCTGCTTCTCCTTCTGCTTCAGGTTCTGCTTCTGCTTCTTCGCTTTCTTATGCTTCTGCTTCTCCTGCTTCTGCTTCTTCTGCTTTCCATCCTTCTCATTCTGCTTCTCCTTCTGTTTCTGCTTCTCCTTTTGCTTCTGCTTCTTGTCCTTCTCCTGTTTCTTCTGCTTCTGCTTCTCCAGTTTCTGCATCTCGTGCTTCTCCTTCTGCTGCTCTTTCTGCTTCTCCTGCTGCTTTTCCTTCTCCTGCTCCTTCTTCTGCTTCTCTTTCTGCTTCTCCTTCTGTTTCTCCTTCTCCTTCTCGTTCTTCTGCTTTTCCTTCTGCTTCTCCTTCTGCTTCTGCTTCTTCTGCTACTGCCTCTGCTTCTTCTGTTTCTTCTGCTTCACCTTCTGCTTCTCCTTCTGCTTTTGCTTCTCTTTCTGCTTCTGCTTCTCCTTCTGCTACTCCAGATTCTGCTTCTTCTGCTTCTCCTTTATCTCCTTATGCTTCAGGTTCTGCTTCTGCTTCTTCGGCTTCTTCTGCTTCTGCTTCTCCTGCTGCTGCTTCTTCTGCTTCTCCTGCTTCTCTTTCTGCTTCTCCTTCTGTTTCTGCTTCTCCTTCTGCTTCTTCTCCTTCTTATGTTTCTTCTGCTTCTGCTTCTCCTGCTTCTGCTTCTCCTGCTTCTCGTTGTGCTTCTCGTTGTGCTGCTCTTTCTGCTTCTCTTTCTGCTTCTCCTTCTCCTTCTCCTTCTTCTGCTTCTCCTTCTGCTTCTGCTTCTCCTTCTGCTTCTGCTTCTGCTTCAATTCTCCTT
>NW_012314399.1:0-2134 GCF_000151885.1 Dipodomys ordii | reverse complement strand
CAACGGGACATTCAGGGGACACAGTGAGGACACAGCGGGACACAGCGGACACAAGCGGGGACACTGCGGGAACATTGTGGGACACAGCGGCGACACAGATGGGACTCAGCGGGACAAAGCGGGGGACACAGCGGGACACAGCGGGACACAGCTAGGGACACAGCGGGGACAAAGCAGCAGACAGCCAGGGACACAGCGAGGACACAGCGGGACACAGCGGCGACACAGATGGGACTCAGCGGGACAAAGCGGGGGACACAGCGGGACACAGCGGGACACAGTGGGGGACACAGCGGGGGACAGCGGAGACAGAGAGGGGCCAAAGCGAGACACAACGGTGACACAGCTGGACACAACAGAGTACACAACGGGACACAGCGGGCACACAGCGGGGACACAGCGGGACATAGCGGGACAAAGCGGAACACAGCGGGTGTCACAGCGGGACACAGCAGGGGACCCAGCGAGGACACAGCGGGACACAGCGGGAGACACAGCTGGGGACACAGCGGGACACAGCGGGGAACACATCGAGGACACAGCGGGACCCAGCAGGAGAAAGCGTCGATACAGCAGGGACACAGCGGGACACGGCGGGACACAGCGGGAAGCAGCTGGGGACACAGCGGGGACACAGTGGGACACAGCGGAACACAGCGAGGGACAAAGCGGGAGACAGCGGGGGACACAGCGAGGACACAGGGGGACACAGCGGCGACACAGAGGGGACTCAGCTGGGGACACAGCGTGGGACAAAGTGGGACACCACGGGACACAGTGTTACACAGCGGGACACAGCGGGGACACTGCGGGACACAGCAGGACAAAGCGGGGGACACAGCGGGCCACAGCGGGCCACAGCGGGGGACACAGTGGGGGACAGTGGAGACAGAGAGTGGCCACAGCGGACACACAGCGGGGAAGCAGCGGGACACAGCGCGGACAAAGTGGGACACAGCGGGACAAAGCGGGAGACACAGCGGGACACAGCAGGCACACAGCGGGGACACAGCGGGATATATCGGGGGACACATCGAGGACACAGCCGTGGACACAACGGGGGACACAGCAGGACACAGCGGGGAACACAGCGAGGACACAGCGGGACACAGCAGGAAACACTGTGAGGTCACAGTGGGGGACAAAGCGGGACAACACAGGACACAGTGTGACACAGTGGGACACAGCGGGGACACTGCAGGGGCACAGCGGGACACAGTGAGCGACACAGCGAGACACAGCAGGGGACAAAGCGGGGGACAGCAGGGGACAGAGAGGGGACACAGCGGGACACAGCGGGGGACACAGAGGGGTAAACAGCGGGACACAGCCGGGAACACAGCGCGGACACAGCGGGACAAACCGGGACACAGCGTCAATACAGCGGGGACAGAGAGGGTCACAGCAGGGATAAAGTGGGACACAGCGGGACACAGCGGGGGACACAGCGGGACACAGCGGCGACACAGCAGGGACACAGCAGGGACACAGCGGGGACACAGTGGGGGCACAGCGGGACACAGCGGGTCACAGTGGGACACAGCGGGGACAAAGCATGAGACACAGCGGGGTACAGAGCTGGAGACAGTGGGGGACACAGCCAGGACACAGGGGGACACAGCTTTGACACAGCGGGGTCTCAGCGGAGGACACAGCGGGAGACAAAGAGGGACACCACGGAACACAGCGGGACACAGCAGGAAACAGCAGTGACACTGCGGGGACACAGTGGGACACAGCGGGGGACAGAGCGGGACACAGAGGGGGACAGAGCGGGACACAGTGGGGGACAGAGCGTGGGACACAGCGAGACACAGCGGGGACAAAGTTGGACACAGCGGGGTACACAGAGGGACACAGCGGGGACGCAGCGGGGTACACAGCAGGACACAGCGGGACACAGCTGGGGACACAGCGGGACACAGCGGAACACAGCGGGAGTCAAAGCGGGAGACAACGGGGGACACAGCGAGGACACAGGGGGACACAGCGGCGACACAGAGGGGACTCACCGGGGGACACAGCGTGGGACAAAGTGGGACACCACGGGACACAGTGTGACACAGCGGACACAGCGGGAGCACTGCGGGACACAGCAGGACAAAGCGGGGGACACAGCGGGACACAGCGGGAC
>NW_012314398.1:0-2134 GCF_000151885.1 Dipodomys ordii | reverse complement strand
CAGGGTCACCGCTGTTTCCCGCTGTGACCCGCTGTGTTCCGTGGTGTCCCGATTTGTCCCCCGCTGTGTCCCCCGCTGAGTCCCCGCTGTGTCCCCCGCTTTGTACCGCTGTGTCCCCGCAGTGTCCCCGCTGTGTCCCGCTGTGTCACACTGTCCCGTGGTGTCCTGCTTTGTCCCCCGCTGTGTCCCCCACTGAGTCCCCTCTGTGTCACAACTGTGTCCCGCTATGTCCTCACTGTGTCCCCCGCTGTCTCCCGCTTTGTCCCCCGCTGTATCCCACACCCCACAGTACCACTGTGTCCTCGCTGTGTCCCCCACTGTGTCCAGCTGTGTCCTCCGTGTATCCCAAGCTGTGTCCCGCTATGTTCCCGCAGTGTCCTCGCTGTGTCCCGCTTGTCCTCGCTGTGTCCCCCGCTGTGTCCCTTTGTGTCCCCAGCTGTGTACCCCGCTGTGTCCTGCTGTGTCCCCACTGTATCGATGCTGTGTCCTGCTGGGTCCCGCTGTGTCCTCGCTGTGTTCCCCGTTGTGTCCCGCTGTGTCCCCCGCTGTGTCCCCGCTGTGTCCCTGCTGTGTCCCTGCTGTGTCGCCGCTGTGTCCCGCTGTGTCCTGCTGTGTCCTCGCTGTGTCCCACGCTGTGTTCCGCTGTGTCCCCCGCTGTGTCCCGCTGTGTCCTGCTGTGTCCCCGCTGTGTCCCGCTGTGTCCCTGCTGTGACCCTCTCTGTCCCCGCTGTATTGACGCTGTGTCCCGGTGTGTCCCGCTGTGTCTGCGCTGTGTTTCCGGCTGTGTACCGCTGTGTACCCCTCTGTGTCCCCTGCTGTGTCCCGCTGTGTCCCCTCTCTGTCCCCTGCTGTCCCCCGCTGTGTCCCCCGCTGTGTCTCACTGTGTCGCCCTCTTTGTCCCGCTGTGCCCCTGCAGTGTCCCCGCTGTGTCCCACTGTGTCCCACTGTGTCCCCTGTTGTCCCGCTTTGTCCCCCGCTGTGACCTCGCAGTGTTTCCCGCTGTGTCCTCGCTCGGTCCCCCGCTGTGTCCCGCTGTGTTCCCCGCTGTGTCCCGCTGTGTCCGACTGTGTCCCGTTGTGTCCCCGCTGTGTTCCGCTGTGTCCTGCTTTGTCCCCGCTGTGTGCCCGCTGTGTCCTGCTGTGTACCCCGCTGTGTCCAGCTGTGTCCTTTTGTGTCACGCTGTTTCCCTGCTGTGTCCCTGCTGTGTCCCTCTGTGTACCCCGCTGTGTCCAGCTTTGTCCCCGCTGTGTCTCGCTGTGTCCCACGCTCTGTCCCACACTGTGTCCCGCAGTGTCCCCCGCTGTGTCCCGCTGTGTCCCCCGCTGTGTCCCACTGTGTCCCCCGCTGAATCCCCGCTGTGTCACCGCTGTGTCCCGCTGTTTCCTCGCTGTGTCCCCTGCTGTCTCCCTCTCTGCCCCCAGTGTGTCTCACGCTTTGTCCCCGCTGTGTCCCACTGTGTCCCGCTGTGTCCCGCTGTGCCCCCACTGTGTCCCGTTGTGTCCACAGTGTGTACCACGCTGTGTAACGCTGCCTCCCCGCTGTATCGACGCTGTGTCCCGTTGTGTCCCGCTGTGTCCTCGCTGTGTTTCCCACTGTGTCCCGCTGTGTCCCCCGCTGTGTCCCCCGCTGTGTCCTCGCTGGGTCCCCTGTTGTGTCCCGCTGTGTCCTCACTGGGTAGCCCACTGTGTCCCGCTGTGTCCCCCGCTGTCCCCCGCTGTGTCCCGCTGTGTCCCGCTGTGTCCCCCGCTTTATCTTCCTGTGTCCCTTAGTGTCCCCGCTGTGTCCCGCTGTGTAACATTGTGTCCAGTGGTGTCTCACTTTGTCCCACGCTGTGTCCCCAGCTGCGTCCCCTCTGTGTCGCCGCTGTGTCCCCTCTCTGTCCTCTGCTGTCCCTCGCTGTGTCCCCCGCTGTGTCCCCCGCTGTGACCCGCTATGTCCCGCTGTGTCCCCCGCTGTGTCCCCACTGTGTGCCCCCTGTGTCCCACTGTGTACCCCGCTGTGTCCAGCTGTGTTCCCGCTGTGTCCCGCTGTGACCTGCTCTGTTCCCAGCTGTGTCCCGCTGTGTATCCCTCTGTGTCCCCTCTGTGTCCCGCTGTGTTCCCGCTGAGTCCCGCTGTGTCCCGCTGTGTCCCCG
>NW_012314397.1:0-2134 GCF_000151885.1 Dipodomys ordii | reverse complement strand
TGAGTTCCGTGGTGTCCCGCTTTGTCCCCCGCTGTGGCCTCCCTGAGCCACCTCTGTGTCCCCGCTGTGTCCCGCTGTGTCCTCGCTGTGTCCGCCTCTGTCTCCCGCTCTGTCCACCGCTGTGTCTCACGCTTTGTCCCCGCTGGGTCCCGCTGTGTCCCGTTCTGTCCCCCACTGTGTCCCCCGCTGAGTCCTGTATGTGTCGCCACTGTGTCCCGCTGTGTCTTCGCTGTGTCCCCTGCTATCTCCCGCTTTGTCCCACGCTGTGTCCCGCTGTGTCCCGCTGTGTCCTCGTTGTGTCCCCGGCTGTGTCCTGCTGTGTTCCCGCTGTGTCCCAAGCTGTGTCCCGCTGTGTCCCGCTGTGTGCCCCGCTGTGTCCTGCTGGGTGCCGCTGTGTCCCCGCTGTGTCCCCGCTGTGCCCTCGCTGTTTCCCGCTGTGTCTACTGCTGTGTCCCCACTGTGTCCCGCTGTGTCTCGCTGTGTCCCGCTGTGTCCTCGCTGTTTCCCACGCTGTGTTCTGCTGTGTCCTCGCTGTGTCCCCCGCTGTGTCCCGTTGTGTACCCAGCTGTGTACCCCGCTGTGTCCCGCTGTGTCCCCGCTGTATCGACGCTGTGTCCCGCTTGGTCACGCTGTGTCCTCTCTGTGTTCCCCGCTGTGTCCCGCTGTTTACCCCTCTGTGTCCCCCGCTGTGTCCCTCTGTGTGCCCCGCTGTGTCCTGCTGGGTGCCGCTGAGTCCCGCTGTGTCCCCACTGTGTCCCAATGTGTCCTCACTGTGTCCCGCGCTGGGTCCCGCTGGGTCCCCCCTGTGTCCCCCGCTGTGTCCCGCTGTGTCCGGCTGTGTCCCCCGCTGTGTCCCCCGCTTTGTCCCCCGCAGTGTCAGCGCTGGGTCCCGCTGTGTCCTCGCTGTGTCCCCTGCTGTCTCCCACTTTGTACCCCGCTGTGTCTCAAGCTTTGTCCCCGCTGTGTCCCACTGTGTCCCGCTGTATCCCGCTGTGCCCCCACTGTGTCCCGTTGTGTTCACAGCTGTGTACCACGTTGTGTAACGCTGTGTCCCCGCTGTATCGACGCTGTGTACCACTGGGTCCCGCTGTGTCCCCCACTGTGTCCCCCGCTGTGTCCCTATGTGTCCCACGCTTTGTCCCCTGTGTCCCCGCAGTTTCCCCGCTGTGTCCCGCTGTTTCCCACTGTGTTCTGTGGTGTCCCGCTTTGTCCCCCTCTGTGTCCCCCGGTGAGTCGCCGCTGTGTCCCCGTGTTGTCCCGCTGAGTCCTCCATGTGTCCCCCGCTGTGTCCCGCTGTGTCCCCCGCTGTGTCCCGCTGTGTCCACTGCTGGGACCCGGCTGTGTCCCGCTGTGTCCCGCTGTGTCCTCACTGTGTCCCACTCTGTGTTCCGCTGTGTCCTCGTTGTGTCCCCCGCTGTGTCCCGCTGTGTCCCCGCAGGTTCACCGCTGTTTCACGCTGTGTCCTGCTGTGTTCCGTGGTGTCCCGCTTTGTCCCCCGCTGTGGCCCCCCTGAGCCACCTCTGTGTCCCCGCTGTGTCCCGCTGTGTCCTCGCTGTGTCCGCCTCTGTCTCCTGCTTTGTCCACTGCTGTGTCTCACGCTTTGTCCCCGCTGGGCCCCGCTGTGTCCCATTCTGTCCCCCACTGTGTCCCCCGCTGAGTCCTCTATGTGTCGCCACTGTGTCCCGCTGTGTCCTCGCTGTGTCCCCTGCTATCTCCCGCTTTGTCCCACGATGTGTCCCGCTGTGTCCCGCTGTGTCCTCGCTGTGTCCCCGGCTGTGTCCTGCTGTGTTCCCGCTGTGTCCCAAGCTGTGTCCCTCTGTGTGCCCCGCTGTGTCCTGCTGGGTGCCGCTGTGTCCCCGCTGTGTCCCCGCTGTGTCCTCGCTGTGTCCCGCTGTGTCTACTGCTGTGTCCCCACTGTGTCCCGCTGTGTCTCGCTGTGTCCCGCTGTGTCCTCGTTGTTTCCCACGCTGTGTTCTGCTGTGTCCTCGCTGTGTCCCCCGCTGTGTCCCGTTGTGTCCCCAGCTGTGTACCCCGCTGTGTCCCGCTGTGTCCCCGCTGTATCGACGCTGTGTCCCGCTTGGTCCCGCTGTGTCCTCGCTGTGTTCCCCGCTGTGTCCCGCTGTTACCCCTCTGT
>NW_012314396.1:0-2134 GCF_000151885.1 Dipodomys ordii | reverse complement strand
CTGTGTCCTCGCTGTGTTCCCTGCTGTGTTCCGCTGTGTCCCCCGGTGTGTCCCCCGCTGTGTCCTCGCTGTGTCCCCCGCTGTATCCCGCTGTGTCCTCGCTGTGTCCCCCGCTGTGTCCCGCTGTGTCCCGCTGTGTCCCCTGCTGTGTACGCTGCTTTGTCCCGCTGTGTCCTCGTTGTGTCCTGCTCTGTCTCCTCCTTGTCCCCGCTGTTTTCCGCTGTGTCCCGTGGTGTCCCGCTTTGTCCCCCGCTGTGTCCCCCGCTAAGTCCCCGCTGTGTCCCCGCTGTGTCCCGCTCTGTCCTCCCTGTGTCCCCGGCTGTGTCCCGCTGTGTCCCCTGCTGTGTCCTGCTGTGTCCACTGATTTGTTCCTGCTGTGTCCCGCTGTGGCCCACTCTGTCCCCGCAGTATCGACGCTGTGTCCCCTTGGGTCCCGCTATGTCCTCGCTGTGTCCACCGCTGTGTCCTCGCTGTGTCCACCGCTGTGTCCCGCTGTGTCCCCCGCTCTGTCCCCCTTTGTCTACCGCTGTGTCCCGCTGTTTCCCTCGCTGTGTCCCGCTGTGTCCTCGCTGTGTCCCCCTTTGTCTCCCGCTCTGTCCCACGCTGTGTCTCACGCTTTGTCCCCGATGTGTCCCACTGTGTTCCGCTGTGTCCCGCTGTGACCCCACTGTGTCCCTTTGTGTCCACAGCTGTGTACCACGCTGTGTAACGCTGTGTCCCCGCTGTATCGACGCTGTGTCCCGCTGTGTCCCGCAGTGTCCCCCGCTGTGTCCCCCGCTGTGTCCTCCCTGTGTTCCCCGCTGTGTCCTGCTGTGTCCTCGCTGGGTCCCGCGCTGTGTCCCGCTGTGTCCCCCGCTGTGTCCCGCTGTGTCCCGCTCCGTCCCTGTTGTGTCCCGCTGTGTCCTGCTGTGTCCTCGCTGTGTCCCCCGCTGTCTCCCGCTCTGTCCCCCGCTACGTCTCACGATTTGTCCTCGCTGTGTCCCACTGTGTCCCACTCTGCCCCCACTGTGTCCCGTTGTGTCCACAGATGTGAACCACGCTGTGTAACGCTGTATCCCCGCTATATCGACGCTGTGTCCCGCTGGGTCCCAGCTGTGTCCTCACTGTGTTCCCCGCTGTGTCCCGCAGTGTCCCCCGCTGTGTCCCCCGCTGTGTCCTCGCTGTATCCCCCACTGTGTCCCGCTGTGTCCTCGCTGGGTCCTCCGCTGTGTCCCGCTGTGTCCCCCGCTGTGTCCCGCTGTGTCCCGCTCTGTCCCGCTCTGTCCCTGCTGTGTCCCGCTGTGTCCTCGCTGTGTCCTCACTGTGTTCCCCACTGTGTCCCGCAGTGTCCCCCGCTGTGTCCCCCGCTCTGTCCTCGCTGTGTCCCCCGCTGTGTTCCGCTGTGTCCCTCTGGGTCCTCCGCTGTGTCCCGCTGTGTCCCCCGCTGTGTCCCGCTGTGTCCTCGCTGTGTACCCTGTTGTGTCCCGCTGTGTCCTCGCTGGGTCCCCCGCTGTGTCCCGCTGTGTCCAGCTGTGTCCCGCTGTGTCCCCCTGTGTCCTCACTGTGTCCCACGCTGTGTTCCGCTGAGTACTTGCTGTGTCCCCCGCTGTGTCCTCGCTGTGTCCCCCGCTGTCTCCCGCTCTGTCCCCCACTGTGTCTCACGCTTTATCCCGTCTGTGTCCCACTCTGTCCCGCTGTGTCCCGCTGTGTCCACCACTGTGTCCCTTTGTGTCCCCAGCTGTGTAACCCGCTGTGTAACGCTGTGAATCCCTCTGTATCAAGGATGTGTCCCGCTGGGTCCCGCTGTGTCCTTGCTCTGTTATTCGTGGTGTCCCCCTCTGTCCCCCGCTGTGTCCCCCGCTCTGTCCTACTGTGTCCCCCGCTGTGCCTTGTTGTGTCCTACTGTGTCCCGTGGTGTCCCGCTTTTTTCCCACTATGTCCCCTGCTGAGTCCCCTCTGTGTCCCCGCTGTGTCCAGCTGTGTCCTCGCTGTATCCTCTGCTGTCTCCCGCTTTGTCCTACGCTGTGTCCTACTGTGTCCCAATGTGTCCCTGCAGTGTCCCCCGCTGTGTCCCGCTGTGTCCCGCTGTGTCCCCCGCTGTGTCCTGCTGGGTCCCAGACTGTGTCCCCACTGTGTCTCCGCTGTGTCCCGCTGT
>NW_012314395.1:0-2134 GCF_000151885.1 Dipodomys ordii | reverse complement strand
AGCCGGGCACACAGCGGCGACACAGCAGGGACCAAGCGGGACATAGCGGGACACAGCGGAGCACAGCAGGGGACACAGCGGGACACAGCAGGGGACCCAGCTAGGACACAGCGGGACACAGCGGGGGACACAGCTGGGGACACAGCGGGACACAGCGGGGAACTCAGCGAGGACACAGCGAGACCCAGCAGGACACAGCGTCGATACAGCAGGGACACAGTGTTACACAGAGTGGTACCCAGCTGTGGACACTTCGGGACAGAGTGGGGGCACAGCGAGACACAGCGGGACACAGCGAGGACACAGTGGGACACATTGGTGACACAGCGGGGGACACAGCAGGACACAGCAGCAGACACAGCGGGGGACACAGCGGGACACAGCACGACACAGCGGGGGACACAATGGGGACACAGCGGGACACAGCAGGGGACACAGCGAGGACACAGCGAAACATAGCGGGGGACACAGAGAGGACACAGCGGGACACAGCGAGACAAAGCGGGACACAGCGTGGACACAGCAGTAGACACAGCGGGACATAGCAGGGGACACAGCTGGGGACACAATGGGACACAGCAGGGGACACAGCGAGGACAGAGCGGGACACAGCGGGACACAGCGGGGACACAGCGTCGATACAGCGGGGACATAGCGAGACCCCGCGGGCAAAACAGGAAGGAAACAGCGGGACCCAGTGGGACACAGCGTCGATACAGCGGGACACAACAGGGTACACAGCTGGGGACACAACAGGACACAGCGGGGGACACAGCGGTACACAGCGGGACATAGCGGGGGACACAGCGGGACCCAACGGGAGACCCAGCGAGGACACAGCGGGACACAGCGGGGGACACAGGGGGACACAGCGGGGGACACAGCGAGGACACACCGGGGAACACAGCGAGGACACAGCGGGGGACACAGCGGGATAAAGCGTAGATACAGCGGGCACACAGCGTTACACAGCGTGGTACACAGCTGTGGACACAACGGGACACAGTGGGGGCACAGTGGGACACAGGGGGACACAGTGGGACACAGCGGGGAAAAAGCATGAGACACAGCGGGGGACAGAGCTGGAGACAGCGGGGGACACAGCGAGGACACAGCAGGACACAGCGTTGACACAGCGGGGTCTCAGCGGGGGACACAGCGGGAGACAAAGAGGGACACCACGGAACACAGCGGGACACAGCAGGAAACAGCAGTGATACTGCGTGGACACAGTGGGACATAGCGGGGGACACATCGGGACACAGAGGGGGACAGAGCAGGACACAGTGGGGGACAGAGCGTGGGACACAGCGAGACACAGCGGGGACAAAGCTGGTCACAGCGGGGTACACAGAGGGACACAGCGGGGACGCAGTGGGGAAACAGAGTGACACAGCAGGACACAGCGGGACACAGCGGGGGACAAAGCAAGGACACAGCGGCACACAGCATGGGACACAGCAAGGACACAGTGGGACACAGCGGGGGACACAGCGGGACATAGCGGGGGACACAGCGGGGGACACAGCGGGACACAGCGGGACACCGCGGGGGACACAGGGAGGACACAGCGGGACACAGCGGGGGACAGAGCGAGGACACATTGGGACACATTGGGACACAGCGTGATTCAGCGGGGGACACAGCAGTATACAGCGGGACAAAGCGGGACACAGCGGGGACACAGCAGAGACACAGCGGGGGACAGAGCGGTACACAGCGGGGGACACAGGGATGACAGAGCAGGACCCAGCGGGACCCAGCGTGGATACAGCAGGGACCCAGCTGGACCCAGCGGGACACAGCGGGGACACAGCAGTAGACACAGAGGGACACAGCGTTGGACAAAGGGAGGACACAGCGGGACCCAGCGGGACCCAGCGTCGATACAGCAGGACACAGTGGGGTACACAGCTGGAACACAGCAAGAACACAGCGGGACACAGCGGGACACAGCGGGGACACTGCGGGAACATAGCAGCACACAGCGGGGTACACAGCGGGACACAGCGGGACACAGCTGGGGACACAGCGAGGACACAGCGGGACACAGCGGAACACAGCGGGAGTCAAAGCGGGAGACAGCGGGGGACACAGCGAGGACACAGGGGGACACAGCGGCGACACAGAGGTG
>NW_012314394.1:0-2134 GCF_000151885.1 Dipodomys ordii | reverse complement strand
ATCATTTGCTGTGTCCCGCTGTGTCCTCGCTGTGTCCCCGCTGTTTCCCGCTGTGTCCTGCTGTGTCCGGCTCTGTCCCCGCTGTCCCCCACTGTGTCCCCTGCTGTGTCCCTGCTGTTTACAGCTGTGTCCCGTTTTGTTCCGCTGTGTCCCGCTGTGTCCCCGCTTTGTCCCCCGATTTGTCCCCGCTGTGTCCCGCTGTGTCCCGCTGTGTCCCCCGCTGTGTCCCACTGTGTCCCCTGCTGTGTCCCCCGCTGTGTCCCGCTTTGTCTCCGCTGGGTCCCCGCTGGGTCCCGCTGGGTCCCGCTGTGTCCCCTCTGTGTCCCCGCTGTGTCCCGCTGTGTTTCTGGCGTGCCCTCACTGTGTAACCGCTAAGCCCCTCTGTGTACCCGCAGTGTCCCACTGTGTCCCCCGCTGTTTCCCCGCTGTGTCCCCGCTGTGTCCTCCTGTGTCCCGCTGTGTCCTCACTGTGTCCTTCTGTATCCTGCTGTGTCCCCCGCTGTGTCCCCCACTGTGTTCCCCGCTGTGTCCCACTGTGTCCTCGCTGTGTCCCCGCTGTGTCCCCGCTCTGTCCCGCTGTGTCCCGCTGTGTCCCTCTGTGTCGAGCCCTGTGTCCCCCTGTGTCTCCGCTGTTTCCCACTGTGACCCCCGCGCTGTCCTGCTGTGTCCCGCTGTGTCGCCGCTTTGTCACTGCTGTCTCGCTGTGTCCCGCTGTGTCCACGCTGTGTCACGCTCCATCCCAGTCTGTGTCCTGCTGTGTCCCCTGCTGTGTCCCCGCTGTGTCCCGCTGTGTCCCCGCTGTGTAACGCTGGGTCCCCTTTGTGTCCCGCTGTGTCCCCCGCTGTGTCCCGCTGTGTCCCCCTGTGTCCCGCTGTGTCCCCTGATGTGTCCCCCACTGTGTCCCGCTGTGTCCCACTGTGGCCTTGCTGTGTCCCCTGCTGTGTCCCTCTGTGTCCCGCTTTGTCCTCGTTGTGTCCCCTGCTATATCCCGCTGTGTTCCCCGCTCTGTCCGGCTGTGTCCCCGCTGTGTCCCCCGCTATATCCTGCTCTGTACCCCGCTGTGTCCCGCTGTGTCCCTGCTGTATCCCCGATGTGTCCCACTGTGTACCCCGCTGAGTCCCGCTCTGTCCCGCTGTGTCCGCCGCTGTGTTCCCCTCTGTGTCCTGCTGTGTCTGGCTGTGTCCTGCTGTGTACTTGCTGTGTCCCGCTGTGTACCCCGCTGTGTCGCACTGTGTCCCGCTGTGTGCCCCCTTTGTTCCCCTCTGTGTCCTGCTGTGTCCCCTGCTGTGTCCCCGCTTTGTCCCGCTGTATCCCCGCTGTGTAACGCTGTGTCCCACTTTGTGTCCCGCTGTCTCCCCCGCTGTGTCCCTGCTGTGTCCCGCTGTGTCCCGCTGTGTACCCCGCAGTGTCCTGCTGTGTCCCCCGCTGTGTCCCGCTGTGTCTCGCTGTTTCCCCACTGTGTCCCGCTGTATCCCTGCTGTGTCCTGCTGTGTCCCCGGCTGTGTCCCCCGCTGTGTCCCGCTCTTTCCCGCTGTGTCCCGCTGTGTCCTTGCTGTGTCCCTATTTGTGTCCCGCTGTATCCTCGCTGGGTCCCCCGCTGGGTCCCGCTGTGTCCCCCTGTGTCACACTGTGTCCTCGCTTTGTATCCCTTTGTGTCCTTGCTGTGTCCCCCACTGTGTCCCCGCTGTGACCCGCTGTGTCCCTGCTGTGTCCCCCGCTGTGTCCTGCTGTGTCCCGCTGTGTCCCAGGCTGTGTCCCTGCTGTGTCCCCGCTGTGTCCCGCTGTGTACCACTGTGTCCCCGATGTGTCCCCGCTGTGTCCCTGCTGTCCCCAGGGGTGTCCCCGCTGTCCCCCGCTGTATCCCCCTCTGTGTCCCGCTGTGTCCCGTTTTGTCCCGCTGTGTCCCCCCTTTGTCCCCGCTGTGTCCTCGCTGTATCCCCCGCTGTGTCTCTCTGTGTCCCCCCTGTGTCCCCGCTGTCCCCCGCTGTGTCCCTCTGTGTCCCCATGTGTCACGCTGTGTCCTGTCTGTGTATCCTTCTGTGTCCCGCTGTTTCCTTGCTTTTTCCCACACTGTGTCCCCGCTCTGTACCGATGTGTCCCCGCTGTATCCCCGCTGTGTCTCCCTGCTGTCTGA
>NW_012314393.1:0-2134 GCF_000151885.1 Dipodomys ordii | reverse complement strand
TGAAGATGCAGAAGTAGAAAGAGAAGCAGAAGGAATATGCAGAAGAACGAGAAGGAGAAACAGAAGGAGAAGCAGAAGGAGAATCAGAAGGAGAAGCAGAAGAAGCAGAAGGAGAAGCAGAAGAAGAAACAGAAGCAGAAGAAGCAGCAGAAGGAGAAGCAGAAGAAGATGCATAAGGAGAAGCAGGAGAAGCAGAAGAAGCAGAAGCAGAAGGAGAAGCAGAAATAGGAGAAGGATAAGGAGAAGGAAGTGCAGCAGAATCAATAGGAGAAGCAGAAGCAGAATGAGAAGCAGAAAGAGAAGCAGTAGAAGCAGAAGAATCAGGAAAAGCAGAAGCAGAAGAAACAGAAGAAGAAGAAGAAGAAGAAGAAGAAGAAGAAGAAGAAGAAGAAGAAGAAGAAGAAGAAGAAGAAGAAGAAGAAGAAGAAGAAGAAGAAGAAGAAGCATAAGGAGAAGTATCAGGAGAAGCAGTAGAAGCAGAAGAAGCAGAAGCAGGAGAAGCAGAAGTAGTAGAAAAAGAATAATCATAAGAAGAAGAATCAGAGGGAGAAGCAGAAGAAGGAGAAGGAGCAGCAGAAAGAGAAGTAGAAGGAGAATCAGAAGGAGAAACAGAAGAAGGAGTAGCAGAAGCAGAAGAAGCAGCAGCAGGAGAAGCAGAAGCAGAAGAAGATCTTGAACGTGAAGCAGGAGAAGCAGAAGAAGCAGAAGCAGAAGCAGAAGCAGAAGTAGGAGAAGGAGAAGGAGAAGGAAGGGCAGCAGAAGCAATAGGAGAAGCAGAAGGAGAAGCAGAAGCACAATGAGAAGCAGAAAGAGGAGCAGTAGAAGCAGAAGAAGCAGGAAAAGCAGAAGCAGAAGAAAGAGAAGAAGAAGAAGAAGAAGAAGAAGAAGAAGAAGAAGAAGAAGAAGAAGAAGAAGAAGAAGAAGAAGAAGAAGAAGAAGAAGAAGAAGAAGAAGAAGGAGAAGAAGAAGGAGAAGGAGAAGCATAAGGAGAAGCATAAGGAGAAGCAGTAGAAGCAGAAGCAGGAGAAGCAGAAGCAGAAGAAAAAGAATAAGCAAAAGAAGCAGAAGCAGAAGCAGTGGGAGAAGCAGAAGAAGGAGAAGGAGAAGGAGCAGCAGAAGGAGAAGCAGAAGCAGAAAGAGAATCAGAAACAGAAGGAGAACAAGAAGGAGAAGCAGGAGAATTAGAAGAAGCAGAAGGAGAAGCAGAAAAAGGAGAAGAAGGAGAAGCAGAAGTAGAATCATAAGAAACTGAGGAAGAAGAAGAAGAAGAAGAAACAGAATCATTTGTAACAGAAGAAGGAGAAGAGCAGAAGGAGAAGCAGAGGCAGAAGGAGAAAAAAAAGAGAAGCAGGAGAAGCAGAAGATGCAGGAGAAGCAGAAGAAGAAGACGGAGAAGGCGAAAGAGAAGGATTAGGAGTAGGAGAAGCAAAAGGATAAGCAGAAGCAGAAAGAGACGCAGAAGGAGAAGCAGCACGAGAAGTAGGAGAAGCAGGAGAAGCAGAAGCAGGAGAAGCAGAAGAAACAGAAGACGCAGAAGCAGAATGAGCAGCAGAAGGAGAAATTGAAGCAGAAGCAGAAGGAGAAGCAGAAGGAGAAGCAGAAGAAGGAGAAGGAGAAGCAGAAAGAGAAGCAGAAAGATAAGCAGAACGAGAAGCAGGAGAAGCAGAAGCAGGAGAAGCAGAAGCAGAAGAAACAGAAGGAGAAGAAGCACAAGCAGAAGAAGAAGCAGAAACAGAAGGAAAAGCAGAAAGAGAAGCAGGAGAAGCAGAAGAAACAGCAGCAGGAGAAGCAGAAGCAGAAGAAGCCGAAGTAGCAGAAGCAGAACCTGAAGCAGAAGGAGAAGCAGGAGAAGCAGAAGAAGCAGAATCTGGAGAAGCAGAAGGAGAAGCAGAAGCAGTAAGAAAAGCAAAAGCAGAAGGAGAAGCAGAAGGAGAAGCAGAAGAAACAGAAGAAGCAGAGGCAGTAGCAGAAGAAGCAGAAGATGCAGAAGCAGAAGGAGAAGCAGAAGTAAAAGCAGAAGAACGAAAGGAGAAGGAGAAGGAGAAACAGAAGGAGAAGCAGAAAGAGAAGCAGAAGAAGAAGCAGTAGAAGGAAAAGCAGCTGGAGAAGCAGAAAGAGCAGCAGAAGGAGAAGC
>NW_012314392.1:0-2134 GCF_000151885.1 Dipodomys ordii | reverse complement strand
GGACAACGCGGGGGACACAGCGGGGACACAGCTGGGGACACTAGCGGGACACAGCGGGTGACTCAGCAGGACACAGCAGGGGACACACGGGACACAACGTGGGATACAGCGGGGGACACAGCGGGACACAGCGGGGGATAGAGAGGGGGACACAGCGGGACACAGAGGGGATCACAGCGAGGACACAACAGGACCCAGCGGGACACAGTGGGACACAGCGGGGGACACAGCGGGGACACAGCAGGGACACAGCGGGACTCAGCGGGGGACACAGCAGTACACAGCGGGACAAAGGGGGACACAGCGGGGGACACAGCGGGTCACAGAGCGGGACTCAGTGGGGTACACAGCGGGACACATCAGGGAACACAGCGAGGACACAGCGGGACACAGCGGGGGACACAACGGGACACAGTGGGGACACAGCGGGACACAGCGTGGACAAAGCTTGAGACACAGCGGGGGACAGAGGGGGAGACAGCGGTGGACACAGCGGGACACAGCGGGGGACACAGCGGACACAGCGGGACACAGTGGTAGACACAGTGGGACAGAGCGGGGACACAGCTGGACACAGCGGGGACACAGTGGGACACAGCGGGACACAACGGGGGACACAGTGAGGACACAGCGGCACAGAGCGGGGACACAGCTGGACACAGCGGGGTACACAGCGGGACACAGCGGGACATATCGGGCACACAGCTGGACACAGCGGAGACACAGCATTGGTCACAGCGGGACACAGCGGGGACACAGCGGGACACATCGGGCACACAGCCGGACACAGCAGAGACACAACAGCGAACACAGTGAGGACCCAGCGGGACCCAGCGGGACACACCGTCGATACAGCGGAGACACAGCGTTACACAGCGCGTTACGCAGCTGGGGACACAAAGGGACACAGTGGGGGACATAGCGGGACACCACGGAACACAGCGGGACACAGCGGGAAACAGTGGTGACCCTGCGGAGACACAGCGGGACACAGCGGGGGACACAGCGGGACACAGCGGGGGACACAGCGGAACACAGTGGGGGCAGAGCATGGGACACAGCGAGACACAGCGGGGACAAATCTGGACACAGCGGGGTGCACAGCGGGACACAGCTGGACACAGCGGAGACACAGCAGGGACACAGCGGGGGACAAAGCGGAACACAGTGGGACAGAGTGGGGGACAAAGCAGAACAGAGCGGGGGACACAGAGGGGGCCTCAGCGGGACACAGCGGGGAACACAGCGAGGACACAGCAGGACACAGGGTAGGTACAGCGGGGACACTGCGGGACACAGCGAGGTACACAGCTGGGGACACAACAGGACACAGGGGGGACACAGCGGGACACAGTGGGGACAAAGCTTGAGACACAGGGGGGGACAGAGCGGGAGACAGCGGGGGACACAGCGGGACACAGCAGGGGACACAGAGGGACACAGCGGGGGACACAGTAGGGGACACATCGGGACACAGTTGTGGACACAGCGGGACACAGTAGGGGACACAGACGGACACAGCGGGGGACACAGCAGGGGACACAGCGGGACACAGCGGGGACACAGCTGGACACTGCGGGGGACACAGCGGGACACAGCGGGGGACACAGTGGGACACAGCTGGGTACACAGCGGGACACAGCGGGGTACAGAGCGGGGGACACAACCGGACACAGCGGGGGACACAGAGGGAAACAGCGGGACACAGCGGGGGACACAGCGAGGACACAGCAGGACACAGTGCGACACAGCTGGGGACAAAGCGGTAGACAGCAGGTGACACAGCGAGGACACAGCGGGGACATAGAGGGGACACTGCGGGGACACAGCGGGGCACAGCAGGGGACACAGCGGGACACAGCGCGTGAAACAGTGGGAAACAGCAGAACGCAGAGGGGAAACAGATGGGACTCAGAGGGTGACACAGCGGGGGACAAAGCGGGACACCACTGGACACAGTGGGACACACCGGGACACAGCAGGGGACACAGCATTGGTCACAGCAGGACAAAGCGGGGGACACAGACGGACACAGCGGGGGACACAGCTGGACACAGCAGGGTACACAGTGGGACACAGCGGGGACACACCGGGGACACAGCGGGGACACAGCGGGACATATCGGGGACACAAC
>NW_012314391.1:0-2134 GCF_000151885.1 Dipodomys ordii | reverse complement strand
GCAAGGGACAGAGCAGGGGACAGTGGTGACAAACCTGGGCACAATGGGGACACAGCGGGGACACAGAGGGGGACACAGCGGGGACACAGCGGGGACACAGCGGGACACAGCAGGACATAGGGGGACACAGTGGGGACACAGAGGGACACAGCGGGGACACAGCAGGGACACAGCGCGGGATACAGCGTCGGACAGAGAGGGACACAGCGGGACACAGCGGGACACAGCAGGGGACACAGGCGGGATACAGCGGTGTACACAGCTGGACACAGCGGGCCACAGCAGGGACTCAGCTGGACACAGCGGGTTCACTGCGGGGACACAGCGGGGACACAGCGGGGGACACAGCGGGACACAGCGGAAGACACAGAGGGGACACAGCGGGGGACAAAGAGGGGACACAGATTGGACATAGCGGGACACAGCGAGAACAAAGCAGGGGACACAGCTGGACACATCTGGACACAGCAGGGACACAGAGGGACACAGAGGGGGACACAGCAGGGACACAGCGGGGGGCAAAGAGGGGACACAGCTTGGACATACTGGGACACAGCGGGGGATACAGCGGGACACAGCGGGACACAGCGGGGGACATAGCGGGGGACAAAGAGGAACACAGCAGGACACAGCGGGACACAGCGGGGAACACAGCGGGACACAGTGGGACACAGCGGGACACAGCGGGGGACACAGCATGGACACAGCGGGTCACAGCAGGGAAATAGTGGGGGACACAGCGGGGGACACAGCGGGATACAGAAGGACACAGAGAGGACACAGCGGGACACAGCTAGGACACAGCGGGGACACAGCGGGGACACAGCAGGGGACACAGTGGGACACAGCAGGGGATACAGCGAGGACACAGAGGTGGCATAGGGGGACACTGCGGGACAAAACGGGACACAGCGGGGACACAGAGGGACATAGCAGTTACACAGCGAGGACACACCAGGGACACAGCGGGACACAGCGGTGACACAGTGGGGGACAGAGCGGTAAACAGCGGGGGACACAGCGGTACTTAGCAGGGGACACAGCAAAGAACACAGCGGGACACAGCGGGGACACAGGGGAACACAGCGGGACACAGCCGGACACAGCTGGGGACACAGAGGGTGACACAGCCAGGGAAACAGCGGGAAACAGCAGGGGACACAGCGAGGACACAGCAGGACACAGCGGGGGACACAGCAGGACACAGCGGGGTACACAGAGGCAGACACAGCGGTACACATTGGGACACAGCAGGGACACAGCAGGACACAGCGGGACACAGCGGGGGACACACCGGGGGAGAGCAGGCACACAGCGGGACACAGCGGGACACAGCGGGGAACACAGTATGGACACAGCGGGTCACAGCAGGGAAATAGTGGGGGACACAGCGGGGGACACAGCGGGATACAGAAGGACACAGCGAGGACACAGCGGGACACAGGAGGACACAGCGGGGACTCGGCGGGGACACAGAGGGGACATAGGGGGACACTGCGGGACAAAGTGGGACACAGCAAGGACACAGAGGGACATAGCAGTTACACAGCGAGGACACACCAGGGACACAGCGGGACACAGCGGGGACACAGCGGGGGACATAGTGGGGGACAGAGCGGTAAACAGCGGGGGACACAGCGGTACTCAGCTGGGGACACAGCAAAGAACACAGCGGGACACAGCGGGGGACACAGGGGAACACAGCGGGACAGAGCCGGACACAGCTGGGGACACAGCGGGTGACACAGCCAGGGAAACAGCAGGAAACAGCGGGGGACACAGCGAGGACACAGCAGGACACAGCTGGGGACACAGTAGGACACAGCGGGGTACACAGAGGCAGACACTTCAGTACACATCGGGACACAGCGGGGACACAGCAGGACACAGCGGGACACAGCGGGGGACACACCGGGGGAGAGCAGGCACACAGCGGGACACAGCGGAGACACAGCAGGGACACAGTGAAACTCAGCGAGGATACTGCGGGACACAGCGTGTGATGCAGCTGTGGACATCTGTGACTGATCGGCTGATCGCGGTGACATTCCTTTTCCTGACGGGTCTTGATGGTTTACATGCTTTTATACACTGGTGTACACTCCGAGTACTTGTGAGGATTCTCGGGGACACA
>NW_012314390.1:0-2134 GCF_000151885.1 Dipodomys ordii | reverse complement strand
CGAGAACACAGCGGGGGACACAGCAGGGACACAGAGGGGTACACAGCGGGACACAGCGGGGAACACAGCGAGGACACAGCGGGGTACACAGCGGGACAGCACGGGACACAGTGTGACACAGTGGGACACAGCGGGGACAATGCAGGGACACAGCGGGACAAAGCGGGGGACACAGCTGGACACAGCGGGAGACACAGCGAGGACACAGGGGGAACCAGCGGGACACAGCGTTGATACAGCAGGGAAACAGCAGGACACAGCGGGGTACACAGCTGGGGACACAAAGGGACACAGTGGGGGACACAGTGGGACACAGCGGGACACAGTGGGACACAACAGGGACAAAGCGTGAGACACAGAGGGTGACAGAGCGGGAGACAGCGGGGGACACAGCAAGGACACAGCGGGACACAACGGGGACACAGCGGGGGACAAAACGGGACACCACCGAACACAGCGGGACACAGCGGAAAACAGTGGTGACCCTGCGGGGACACAGCGGCACACAGCGGGGGACACAGCGGGACACAGCTGGGGACACAGCGGAACACAGTGGAGGACAGAGCGTGGGACACAACGAGACACAGCGGGGACCAAGCTGGACACAGCGAGGTACACAGCGGGACACAGCGGGGACACAGCGAGACACAGCGGGACACTGCGTGGACAATGCGGGAACATAGCGGGACACAGTGGGGTACACAGCGGGACACAGCTGGACACAGCGGGGACAGAGCGGGACAGAGTGTGACACAGCGAGGACACATTGGGACACAGCAGGGACACAGCGGAACTCAGCGGGGGACACAGCAGTACACAGCGGGACACAGCAGAACACACCGGGGACACAGCAGGGACACAGAGGGGTACACAGCGGGACACAGCGGGGAACACAGCGAGGACACAGCGGGACCCAGCGGGACACAGCGTCGATACAGCGGGGACATAGCGGGACACAGCGGGGTACACAGCTGGGGACACAACGGGACACAGCAGGGGACACAGCGAGGACACTGCGGAACAAAGTGGAACAGAGCGGGGCAAAACGTGAGACACAGCGGGGAACAGAGTGGGAAACAGCGGGGGACACAGCGAGGACACAGCAGGACAAAGCGGGGACACAGCAGGGACTCAGCGGGGGACACAGCGGGGGACAAAGCGGGACACCACGGAACACAGCGGGACACAGCGGGAAACAGCGGTGACCGTGCGGGGACACAGCGGGACACGCGGGGGACACAGCAGGACACAGCGGGGGACACAGCGGAACACAGTGGGGGACAGAGCCTGTGATACAGCGAGACACAACGGGAACAAAGCTGGACACAGCGGTGTACACAGCGGGACACAGCAGGACACAGCGGGGAATATAGCAGGACACAGCGGGGGACACAGCGAGGACACATCGGGACACAGCGGGGTACACAGCGTGGGACAAAGCGGTAGATAGCAGGGGACACAGCGAGGACACAGCGGGACACAGCGGCGACACATAGACGACTCAGCGGGAGACAAAGTGGGGAACAGAGCAGGACACAGCGGGACCGAGCGGGGACAAAGCGTGAGACACAGCGGTGGACAGAGTGGGAGACAGAGGCGGACACAGCGAGGACACAGCGGGACACAGCGGGGACACAAAGGTGGCTCGGGGGGGCCACAGCGGGGGACAAAGCGGGACACCACGGAACACAGAGAGACACAGCGTGAAACAGCGGTGAACCTGCGGGGACACAGCGGGGTACACAACTGTTGACACAACGGGACACAGTGGGGGACACAGCGTGACACAGTGGGGCACAGCGGGGACAAAACGAGAGACACAGTGGGGAACAGAGCAGGACACAGCGGGGGACACAGAGAGGACACAGTGGGGACACAGCGAGACTCAGCCGGGGACACAGCGGGGGACAAAGCGGGACACCACGGGACACAGTGGGACACAGCGGGACACAGCGGGGTCACTGCGGGACACAGTGGGGGACAAAGCGGGACACAGCGGGACACAGGGGAGACGCAGCGGGACACAGCGTGACACAGCAGGACACGGCGGGGGACACAGCGGGACACAGAGAGGGACATAGCGAGGACACAGCGGGACACAGCGGGACACATCGTGGGACACAGCGAGGACACA
>NW_012314389.1:0-2134 GCF_000151885.1 Dipodomys ordii | reverse complement strand
TGTCTCGCTGTGTCCCCCGCTGTGTCCATGCTCTTTCCCCTCTGTGTCCCGCTGTGTCCCTCTGTGTACTGCTGTGTCCCCCGCTGAGTCCCGCTGTGTCCCAATGTGTCCTCGCTCTGTCCCCCGCTGTGTACCTCTGTGTCCTTCCTGTGTCCCCCGCTATGTCCCGCTTTGTCCCCTGCTGTGTCCCGCTCTGTCCTTGCTGTGTCCCCCACTGTGTGCCGCTGTGTCCTCGCTGTTTCCCCGCTGTGTCCCTGCTGTGTCCCTCTGTGTACCCCGCTGTGTCCAGCTTTGTACCCGCTGTGTCTCGCTGTGTCCCACGCTCTGACCCACACTGTGTCCCGCAGTGTCCCCCGCAGTGTCCCACTGTGTCCCCCGCTGTGTCACGCTGTGTCCCCCGCTGAGTCCCCGTTGTGTCACCGCTGTGTCCCGCTGTGTCCTCGCTGTGTCCCCTGCTTTCTCCCTCTCTGTCCCCCGCTGTGTCTCACGCTTTATCCCTGCTGTGTCCCACTGTGTCCCGCTGTGTCCGGCTGTGCCCCCACTGTGTCCCGTTGTGTCCAAAGCTGTGTACCTCGTTGTATAACGCTGTGTCCCCGCTGTATCGACGCTGTGTCCCGCTGTGTCCCCTCTCTGTCCCCTGCTGTCCCCCGCTGTGTCTCCCGCTGTGTCCCGCTGTGTCCCCCGCTGTGACCCGCTGTGTCCCGCTTTGTCCCCCGCTGTGTCCCCACTGTGTGCCCCCTGTGTCCCGCTGTGTACCCCGCTGTGTCCAGCTGTGTTCCCGATGTGTCCCACTGTGTCCCCTCTCTGTCCCCTGCTGTCCCACTTTGTGTCTCCCGCTGTGTCCCCTCTCTGTCCCCTGCTGTCCCCAGCTGTGTCTCCCGCTGTGTCCTGCTGTGTCCCGCTGTGTCGCCCGCTTTGTCCCGCTGTGCCCCTGCAGTGCCCCGCTGTGTCACACTGTGTCACACTGTGTCCCGTGTTGTCCCGCTTTGGCCCCCGGTGTGACCTCGCTGTGTTTCTCGCTTTGTCCCGCTGTGTACCCTTCTGTGTCCCCCGCTGTGTCCCGCTGTGTACCCCGCTGTGTCCAGCTGGGTCCTCTCTTTGTCCCTCGCTGTCTCCTGCTTTGTCCCACCCTGTGTCCCGCTGTGACCCGCTGTGTCCTTGCTGTGTCCCCTGCTGTGTCCCGCTGTGTTCCCCGCTGTGAACCCCTGTGTCCCGCTGTGTCCCCCACTGTGTCCCTGCTGTCTCCCCGCTGTGTCCTACTGTGTCCCGCTGTGTCCCGCTGTGCCCCCACTGTGTCCCGTTGTGTCCACAGTGTGTACTACGCTGTGTAACGCTGCCTCCCCGCTGTATCGACGCTGTGTCCCGTTGTGTCCCGCTGTGTCCTCGCTGTGTTCCCCACTGTGTCCCTCTGTGTCCCCCGCTGTGTTCCCCGCTGTGTCCTCGCTGTGTCCCCTGTTGTGTCCCGATGTGTCCTCACTGTGTAGCTCACTGTGTCCCGCTGTGTCCACCGCTGTCCCCCGCTGTGGCCCGCTGTGTCCCGCTGTGTCCCCCGCTTTATATTGCTGTGTCCCGCAGTGTCCCCGCTGTGTCCCGCTGTGTAACACTGTGTCCCGTGGTGTCCCATTTTGTCCCACGCTGTGTCCCCAGCTGCGTCCCCTCTGTGTCGCCGCTGTGTCCCCTATCTGTCCTCTGCTGTCCCCCGCTGTGTCCCCCGCTGTGTCCCCCACTGTGACCCGCTGTGTCCCGCTGTGTCCTGCTGAGGTCCCCTGTGTCCCGATAGGTCCTCACTGAGTCCCCCGCTGTGGGCCGCTGTGGCCCGGCTATGTCCCCATCTGAGATCGACTAAGTACCTTTCTGTGCCCCGCTGTGCCTTGCAATGTTCCCCCATGGCCCCGCTATGGCCCGCTGTGTCGAAGTGTGCCCTCGCTGTGTGCCCCGCTGTGACCTGTTGGGTCCGCAACGGAGTACCTGTTTGAGTACTGCTGTGTCCCGCCTGTATATAGGCTGACTCACCGCTGGGGTTCCATTGTGTCCTCCCTGTGTCCACCACTGTGTATCATTGCGGCCGACGTTGGGTCACTGTGAGCCAACTGCTATGACGACTTGGGATATTCCTCCGTGCCAATATTACCTA
>NW_012314388.1:0-2134 GCF_000151885.1 Dipodomys ordii | reverse complement strand
GTGTCCTGCTGTGTACTGCTGTGTCCCCCACTGAATCCGCTGTGTCCCCGCTGTGTCCCAATGTGTCCTCGCTGTGTCCCCTGCTGTGTCCCACTGTGTCCCCCCTGTGTCTCCCGCTGTGTCCCGCTGTGTCCCTCTGTGTCCTCTGCTGTGTCCCCTGCTCTGTCTCACTGTGTCCCCCGCTGTATCTCGCTGTGTCCCTCTGTTAACTGCTTTGTCCCCCGCTGAGTCCCGCTGTGTCCCCGTTGTGTCCCAATGTGTCCTTGCTGTGTCCCCCGCTGTGTCCCGCTGTGTCACTCCTCTGTCCCCCGCTGTGTCCCGCTGTGTCCCTCTGTGTCCCCTGCTGTATCCCCTGCTCTGTCCCACTGTGTCCTCCGTTGTGTCCCTGCTGTGTCCCCGCTGTGTCCCACTGTATCCCGCTGTGTCCCCCGCTGAGTCCTGCTGTGTTCCCGCAGTGTCCCGCTGTGTCCTCGAGTGTCCCCGGCTGTGTCCCTCTTTGTACCCCCTGTGTCTCCCGCAGTGTCCCGCAGTGTCCTCTCTGTGTTCCCGGCTGTGTCCCGTTGTGTCCCCAGCAGTGTACCCTGCTGTGTCTCGCTGTGTCCCAGCTGTGTACTGCTGTGTCCCCTGCTGAGTCCCGCTGTGTCCCAATGTGTCCTCGCTGTGTCCCCTGCTGTGTCCTCGCTGTGTTCCCCGCTGTCTTCCGCTTTGTCCCACGCTGTGTCCCGCTGTGTCCCGCTGTGTCCTCGCTGTGTCCCCTGCTGTGTCCTGCTGTGTTCCCGCTGTGTCCCAAGCTGTGTCCCACTTTGATCCGCTGTGTGCCCCGCTGTGTCCCACTATGTTCCCGCAGTGTCCCCGCTGTGTCCCCGCTGTGTCCTCGCTGTGTTCCCCGCTGTGTCCCGCTGTGTCCTCGCTGTTTCCCACGCTGTGTTCTGCTGTGTCCTCGCTGTGTCCCCCGCTGTGTCCCGTTGTGTCCCCAGCAGTGTACCCCAATGTGTCCCGCTATGTCCTCGCTCTATCGACGCTGTGTCCCGCTGGGTCCCGCTGTGTCCTCCCGGTGTTCCCCACTGTGTCCCGCTATGTACCCCTCTGTGTCCCTCGCTGTGACCCGCTGTGTCCCGCTGTGTACTGCTGTGTCCCCCGCTGTGTCCCGCTGTGTCCCCGCTGTGTCCCAATGTGTCCACGCTGTGTCCCGCGCTGGGTCCCGCTGGGTCCCCCCTGTTTCCCCCGCTGTGTCCGGCTGTGTCCCCCGCTGTGTTCCCCGCTGTGTCCCCCACAGTGTCAGCGCTGTGTCCCGCTGTGTCCTCGCTGTGTCCCCTGCTGTCTCCTGCTCTGTACCCCGCTGTGTCTCAAGCTTTGTCCCTGCTGTGTCCCACTGTGTCCCGCTGTGTCCCGCTGTGCGCCCACTGTGTCCCGTTGTGTTCACAGCTGTGTACCACGCTGTGTAACGCTGTGTCCCCGCTGTATCGACGCTGTGTACCGCTGGGTCCTCGCTGTGTTCCCCGCTGGGTCCCGCTTTGTCCCCCCTGTGTGCCCCGCTGTGTCCCACTGTGTCCCGCTGTGTCCCCCGCTGTGTTCCCCCCTGTGTCCCTATGTGTCCCACGCTTTGTCCCCCTGTGTCCCCGCAGTTTCCCCGCTGTGTCCCGCTGTTTCCCACTGTGTTCTGTGGTGTCCCGCTTTGTCCCCCACTGTGTCCCCCGGTGAGTCGCCGCTGTGTTCCCGCTTTGTCCCGCTGAGTCCTCCATGTGTCCCCCGCTGTGTCCCGCTGTGTCCGGCTGTGTCCCCCGCTGTGTCCCCCGCTGTGTCCCCGCAGTGTCAGCGCGGTGTCCCGCTGTGTCCTCGCTGTGTCCCCCGCTGTTTCCCGCTGTGTCCCCCGCTGTGTCCCGCTGTGTCCCCCGCTGTGCCCTGCAGTGTCCCGCTCTGTCCCGCTGTGTCCTCGCTGTGTCCCCGCTGTGTCACCCGCTGTCTCCAGCTCTGTCCCCTGCTGTGTCACACGCTTTGTCCCCGCTGTGTCCCACTGCGTCCCGCTGTGTCCCGCTGTGCCCCCACTGTGTCCCGTTGTGTCCACAGCTTTGTACCATGCTGTGTAACGCTGTGTCTCTGCTGTATCTATGCTGTGTCCCTCTGGGTGCCGCTG
>NW_012314387.1:0-2134 GCF_000151885.1 Dipodomys ordii | reverse complement strand
CAGTGGGGGACAGAGCGGGACACAGCGGGACCCAGCGGGGACAAAGCGTGGGACAAAGCGGGAGACAGCAGGGGACACAGCGAGGACACAGCAGGACACAGCGGCGACACATAGAGGACTCAGCGGGGGACACAGTGGGGGACAGAGCGGGACACAGCGGGACCCAGCAGGGACAAAGCGTGAGACACAGCGGTGGACAGAGCAGGAGACAGAGGCGGACACAGCGAGGACACAGAGGGACACAGCGGGGACACAGGTGGCTGAGGGGGGGCCACAGCGGGGGACAAAGCAGGACACCATGGAACACAGCGTGAAACAGCGGTGAACCTGTGGGGACACAGCGGGACACAGCGGGGACACAGCGGGGACACAGCGGGACCCAGCCGGACACAGCGGGACACAGCAGGACACAGCGGGGGACACAGCGGGACACAGCGGGGGACACAGCGGGACACAGCGGGGACACAGAGGGGACTCAGCAGGGGACATAGCGGGGGACAAATCGGGACACCACAGGACACATTGGGACACAGCGGGACACAGCGGGGACACTGCGGGGACACAGCGGGACAAAGCGGGGGACCCAGCGGGACACAGCGGGACCCAGCAGGACCCAGCGGGGTAACAGCGGGGACACAATGGGACACAGCGAAGACACAGCGGGACACAGTGGGGGACACAGCGGGACACAGCAAGGCACAACGGGGTCACAGCAGTGGACACAGCGGGACACAGTGGGGGACACAGCCAGACACAGCAGGGGACACAGCGGAACACAGTGGGGGACACAGCAGGGGACACATTGGGACACAGTGGGGGACACAGCGGGACACAGCGGGGACACAGCTGGACACAGTGGGGTACAGAGCCGGACACAGCAAGGCACAACGGGGTCACAGCAGTGGACACAGCCGGACAAAGCAGGGCACAGAGCGGGACAGAGCGGGGATACAGCAGGTGCCACAGAGGGACACAGCGGGACACAGCGGGACACAGCGGAGGACACAGCGAGGACACATTGGGACACAGCGGGTACACAGCGGAACTCAGCGGGGGACACAGCAGGACACAGCGGGACACAGTGGGACACAGTGGGTCACAGCAGGGACACAGCGAGTGACACAGCAGGGGACACAGTGGGACACCGCAGGGGACACAGGGAGGATACAGCGGGACACAGCAGGGGACACAGCGGAACCCAGCGAGGGACACAGCGGGGGACACAGTGGGACACAGCGTGGTACACAAAGAGGACACAGCGGGACCCAGCGGGACATAGCTTCGATACAGCGGGGACACAGCGGGACACAGCGGGTTACACAGCTGGGGACACAACGGGACATAGTGGGGGACATAGCGGGATACAGCGGGACACAGCGGGACACAGCGGGGCACAGTTGGGACAAAGTGGGCGATACAGCGGGGAACAGAGCTGGACACAGCAGGGGACACATCGAGGACACAGCGGGACACAGCGGGGACAGAGTTGGGACACAGCGGGGGACACTGAGGGGCACAAACGGGACAACACGGAACACAGCGGGACACAGTGGGATAAAGCGGGACACTGCGTGGATACAGCGGGACACAGCGGGGGACACAGCAGGACACAGCGGGACACAGAGGGGGACAAGGCGGGACACAGCGGGGGACAGAGCGGGGGACACAGCGAGACACAACGGGTACAAAGCGAGACACAGCAGATTACACAGTGGAACACAGCGGGCACACAGCCGGGATACAACGGGACACAGTGGGGAAAGAGCGGGACAAAGCGTGACACAGCGGGAAACAGCGGGGTACACAGCGGGACACACGGGGGACACAGCGGGGTACAATGCAGGACACACGGTGGACACAGCAAGGACACAGCGGGACACAGTGACGACACAGCGGGACACAGCGGGGGAAACAGCAGGACACAATGTGGACACAGCAGTGTACACAGTGGGACACAGCGGGGGACAGAGGGGGACACAGCGGGGGACACAGCGCAGACACATTGGGATACAGCGGGGACACAGCAGGACTCAGCGGGACACAGCAGGGGACTCAGCGGGACACAGCAGGGGACACAGGGAAGACACAGCTGGACACTGAGGGAGACAGAGCGAGGACACAGCCGGACACAGCG
>NW_012314386.1:0-2134 GCF_000151885.1 Dipodomys ordii | reverse complement strand
ATGCTAATTCGGGTTCTTATGCTTCTGCTTCTCCTGCTTCTGCTTCTTCTGCTTCCCCTCCTTCTCTTTCTGCTTCTCCTTATGTTTCTGCTTCTCCTTCTGCTTCTGCTTCTTGTCCTTCTCCTGTTTGTTCTGCTTATGCTTCTCCTGTTTCTGCATCTCCTGCTCCTCCTTCTGCTGCTCTTTCTGCTTCTCCTGCTGCTTTTCCTTCTCCTGCTCTTTCTACTCCTTCTCTTTCTGCTTCTCCTTCTGTTTCTCCTTCTCCCTCACCTTCTCGTTCTTCTGCTTTTCCTTCTGCTTCTCCTTCTGCATCTTCTGCTTCTTCTGCTACTGCCTCTGCTTCTTCTGTTTCTTCTGCTTCTCCTTATGCTTCTCCTTATGCTTTTGCTTCTCTTTCTGCTTCTGCTTCTCCTTCTGCTTCTCCAGATTCTGCTTGTTCTGCTTCTCCTTCTGCTTCAGGTTCTGCTTCTGCTTCTTCGGCTTCTTCTGCTTCTGCTTCTCCTGCTGCTGCTTCTTCTGCTTCTCTTCCTGCTTTTCCTTCTCTTTCTGCTTCTCCTTCTTCTGCTTCTCCTTCTGCTTCTGCTTCTCCTTCTGCTTCAATTTCTCCTTCTGCTTCTCCTTCTGTTTCTCCTTCTCGTTCTTCTGCTATTCCTTCTGCTTCTCTTTCTGGTTCTGCACCTTCAGCTTCTTCTGCTACTGATTCTCCTTCTTCTGTTTCTTCTGTTTCTGCTTCTCCTGCTTCTGCTTCTCCTGCTTCACGTTCTGCTTCTCTTTCTGCTTCTACTTCTCCTTCTCCTTCTTCTGCTTCTCCTTCTGCTTCAATTTCTCCTTCTGCTTCTCATTCTGCTTCTGCGTCTTCTGTTTCTTCTGCTTCTCTTGCTTCTGCTTCTCCTGCTTCTCCTACTTCTCGTGCTGCTTTTCCTTCTGCGTCTCTTTCTCCTTCAGCTTATCCTTTTGCTTCTCCTACTCCTAATCATTCTCTTTCGCCTTCCGCTTCTTGTTCTTCTGCTTGTCTTGGTGCTTCTGCTTCTGCTTATTCTACTATTTCTGTTTCTTCTGCTTCTGCTTCAGATTCTGCTTCTTCTGTTTCTCCTTCTGCTTCAGATTCTGCTTCTGCTTATTCGGCTTCTCCTGTTTCTTCTGCTTCTGCTTCTCCTGCTTCTTCTGCTTCTCCTGCTTCTCTTTCTGCTTCTCCTGCTTCTGCTTCTGCTTCTGCTCTTCTCCTTCTTCTGTTTCTTTTGCTTCTGTTTCTTCTTCTTCTTCTTCTGTTTCTTCTGATTCTACTTCTGCTTCTCCTTCTTCTCCTTCTCTTTCTGCTTCTTCTGATTCTCCTGCTTCTCCTTCTTTTTCTCCTTCTGTTTCTGCTTCTCTTTCTGCTTCTGCTTCTCCTTCTGCTGCTCCTTCTCCTTCTCCTTCTTCTGCTTCTCCCACTGCTTCTGCTTCTGCTTCTTTTGCTTATTCTTTTTCTTCTGCTTCTGTTTCTCCTGCTTCTGCTTCTTCTGCTTCTACTGCTTCTCCTTATACTTCTCCTTATGCTTCTCCTTATGCTTCTCCTTATGCTTCTTCTTCTTCTTCGTCTTCTTCTCTTTCTTCTGCTTCTGCTTTTCCTGCTTCTTCTGCTTCTACTGCTTCTCTTTCTGCTTCTCATTCTGCTTCTGCTTCTCTTTCTGCTTCTCCTATTGCTTCTGCGGCTCTTCTTTCTCCTTCTCCTTCTTCTACTTCTCCTTCTGCTTCTGCTTCTTCTGTTTCTCCTGCTTCTCCTTCTGCATCTTCTTCTGCTTCTGCTTCTCTTTCTGCTGTTTCTTCTGCTTCTGTTTCACCTTCTGCTTCTCCTTATGCTTCTTCTGCTTCTCCTTCTGATTCTCAATATGCAACTACTTCTGTTTCTCCTTATCCTTCTCTTTCATCTGCTTTTCCTTCTGCTTCTCCTTCTGCTGCAACTGCTACAGCTTCCGCATCTTCTGTTTCTTCTACTTCTCCTACAGCTTTTGATTCTCTTTCTGCTTCTGCTTCTGCTTCTACTTAAGCTTCTCATTATGCTTAACCGTATTCAGCTTCTTCAGCTTCTCCAGCTAATCCTTCTGCTTCAAGATCTGCTTCTGCTACTTCGGATACTTATGCTTCTGCTTCTCCT
>NW_012314385.1:0-2134 GCF_000151885.1 Dipodomys ordii | reverse complement strand
TCCCGCTGTGTACCCCTCTGTGTCACCCGCTCTGTCCCTGCTGTGACCCGCTGTGTCCCCGCTGTGTCCCACTGTGTCATGTGGTGTCCCGCTTTGTCCCCCGCTATGTCCACTGCTGAGTCCCCTCTGTGTCCCCGCTGTGTCCCGCTGTGTCCCCCGCTGTGTCCCGCTGTGTCCCCTGCTGTGTCCCTCGCTGTGTCCCCCTCTGTGTCCCGCTGTGTCCCGCTGTGTCATCCGCTGTGTCCTTGTTGTGTCCCTGCTGGGACCCGCTGTGTCACCGCTGTGTCCCGCTGTGTCCCCGCTCTATAGACGCTGTGTCCCGCTGTGTCCCCCGCTGTGTCCCGCTGTGTCCCGCTGTGTCCCCCGCTGTGTCCCGCTGTGTCCCCGCAGGTTCACCGCTGTTTCACGCTGTGTCCTGCTGTGTTCCTTGGTGTCCCGCTTTGTCCCCCGCTGTGTCCCGCTGTGTCCACTGCTGGGTCCCCGCTGGGTCCCGCTGTGTCTCGCTGTGTCCCGCTGTGTCCTCGCTTTGTCCCATGCTGTGTTAAGCTGTGTCCTCCCTGTGTCCCCCCTGTGTCCCGCTGTGTCCCCCATTGTGCCCCGCAGTGTCCCGCTGTGTCCCGCTGTGTCCCGCTGGGTCCCCCGCTGTGTCCCGCTGTGTCCCCCGCTGTGCCCCGCAGTGTCCCCCTGTGTCCCGCTCTGTCCCCCACTGTGTCCCCCACTGAGTCCTCTATGTGTCGCCGCTGTGTCCCGCTGTGTCCTTGCTGTGTCCCCTGCTGTCTCCCGCTTTGTTCCACGCTGTGTCCCACTGTGTCCCGCTGTGTCCTCGCTATGTCCCCTGCTGTGTCCTGCTGTGTTCCCGTTGTGTCCCCAGCTGTGTCCCACTGTGTCCCGCTGTGTGCCCCGCTGTGTCCCACTATGTTCCCGCAGTGTCCCCGCTGTGTCCCCGCTGTGTCCTCTCTGTGTTCCCCGCTGTGTCCCGCTGTGTCCCCGCTGAGTCTCGCTGTGTCTACTGCTGTGTCCCCACTGTGTCCCGCTGTGTCTCGCTGTGTCCCGCTGTGTCCTCGCTGTTTCCCACGCTGTGTTCTGCTGTGTCCTCGCTGTGTCCCCCGCTGTGTCCCGTTGTGTTTCCAGCTGTGTACCCCACTGTGTCCCGCTGTGTCCCCGCTGTATCGACGCTGTGTCCTGCTGGGTCCCGCTGTGTCCTCCCTGTGTTCCCCACTGTGTCCCGCTATGTACCCCTCTGTGTCCCTCGCTGTGACCCGCTGTGTCCCGCTGTGTACTGCGGTGCCCCCCGCTGTGTCCCGCTGTGTCCCCGCTGTGTCCCAATGTGTCCACGCTGTGTCCTGCGCTGGGTCCCGCTGGGTCTCCCCTGTTTCCCCTGCTGTGTCCCGCTGTGTCCGCTTGTGTCCCCCGCTGTGTCCCCCGCTGTGTCTCCCGCTGTGTCCCGCTTTGTCCCCCCTGTGTCCCCCACTGTGTCCCGCTGTTTCCCTGCTGTGTCCCCGCTGTATCCCGCTGTGTCCCGCTGTGTCCCCCGCTGTGTCCCGCTTTGTCCCCCCTGTGTCCCCTACTGTGTCCCGCTGTGTCCCCTGCTGTGTCCCCGCTGTGTCACACTGTGTTCCACTGGGTCCGGATGTGTCCTGGCTGTGTCTCCCACAGTGTTCCGCTGTGTCCTTGTTGTGTCCCCCGCTGTGTCCCGGTGAGTTCCGCGCTGTGTCCCGCTGTGTCCCCGCTGTGTGTCCTCTATGTCCCGCTGTGTACCCAGCTGTGTCCAGCTGTGTCACCGCTGTGTTCCGCTGTGACCTCTCTCTGTCCCCCGCTATCCCCTCCTGTGTCCAATGCTGTCTCCCGCTGTGTCCCGCTGTGTCCCCCATTTTGTCCCGCTGTGTCCCCGCAGTGTCGCCGCTGTGTCCCGATGTGACACACTGTGACCCGTGGTGTCCTGATTTGTCCCCCGCTCTGTCCCCCGCTGTGTCCCGCTGTGTCCCCCTCTGTGTCCCGCTGTGTCTTGCTGTGTCCCCCCTGTGTCCCGCTGTATCCCGCTGTATTCCGTGGTGTCCCGTTTGTCCCCCGCTGTGTCCCCCGCTGAGTCCCCGCTTTGTCCCCGCTGTGACCCGCTGTGTCCCGCTATGTCCCC
>NW_012314384.1:0-2134 GCF_000151885.1 Dipodomys ordii | reverse complement strand
AGAAGCAGAAGCAGAAAGAGAATCAAAAGCAGAAGGAGAAGCAGAAGAAACAGAAGAAGTAGAAGCAGAAGCAGTTGTAGCAGAAGCAGAAGGAAAAGCAGAAGAACAAGAAGGAGAAGGAGAAACAGAAGGAGAAACAGAAGGAGAAGCAGAAAGAGACGCAGGTAAAGCAGAAGAAGAAGAAGCAAAAGGAGAATCAGAAGGAGAAGCAGAAGGAGATGCAGAATGAGAAGCAGGAGAAGCAGAAGGAGCAGAAGCAGGAGGAGAAGCAGGAAAAGCAGAAGTAGCAGAAGCAAAAGGAGAAGCAAAAGAAGGAGAAGGAGAAGCAGAAGCCGAAGCATAAGGACAAGCACAAGCAGAAGGAGATGCAGAAGGAGAAGCAGGAGAAGCAGAAGAATCAGAAGCTGAAGGAGAAGCAGAAGTAGGAGAAGGAGAAGGAGGAGAAGCAGAAGGAGAAGCAGAAGCAGCATGAGAAGCAGAAATAGAAGCAGGAGAAGCACAAGAAGCAGAAGCAGGAGAAGCCGAAAGAGAAGAAGCAGAAGAAGCAGAAACATTAGCAGAAGGAGAAGCAGAAGCAGAAGGAGAAGCAGCAGAAGAAGTAGAACCAGAAATTCAGGCAGGAGAAACAGAAGAAGCAGAAGCAGAAGCAGAAGGAGAAGCAGCAGAAGAAGCAGAAAAACAAGCAGGAGAAGCAGAAGCAGAAAGAGAATTAGAAGCTGAAGAAGCAGAACCAGAAGAAGAAGCAGTAGAAGCATAAGAAGCAGAAGCAGGAGAAGCAGAAGCAGAAGAAAAAGAAGAAGCATAAGAAGCAGAAGTAGAAGCAGAGGGAGAAACAGAAGAAGGAGAAGGCGCAGCAGAAGGTGAAGCAGAAGGAGATGCAGAAGCAGAAAGAGAAGCAGAAACAGAAGGAGAAGTTGGAGAATCAGAAGAAGCAGAAGCAGAAAGAGAAGCAGAAGAGGGAGAAGGAGAAGCAGAAGCAGAAGGACAATCAGGAGAAGCAGAAGAAGCAGAAGCGGGAGAAGCAGAAGAAGAAACAGAAGAAGGAGAAGGAGCAGAAGGAGAAGCAGAAGCAGAAGGAGAAGCAGAAATAGAAACAGAAGCAGAAGAAAAAGTTACAGGAGAAGCAGAAGCAGAAGAAACAGAAGAAGCCCAAGAAGCAGAAGGAGAACCTGAAGCAGAAGGACAAGCAGAAGCAGCAGAAGCTGGAAAAGCAGAAGCAGAAGATACAGAACAAGCAGAAGAAGCAGAAGCAGAACGAGAAGCAGAAGAATAAGAAGGAGAAAGAGAAGGATTAGGAGTAGGAGGAGCAGAAGCAGAATTAGAAGCAGAAAGAGAAACAGAAGGAGAAGCAGAAGGAGAAACAGAAGAAGCAGAAGCAGGAGAAGCAGAAGCACAAGCAGAATGAGAAGCAAAAGAAGGAGAAATTGAAGGAGAAGGAGAATGAGACGGAGAAGCAGAAGGAGAAGTAGGAGAAGCAGAAGAAGGAGAAGCAGGAGAAGCAGAAGCAGAAGAAACAGAAGAAGGAGAAGAGCAGAAGCAGAAGGAGAAACAGAAGCAGAAGGAGAAGCAGAAGAAGCAGAAGCTGAAGCAGAAGAAACTGAAAAAGCAGAAAAAGCAGAAGAAGCAGAAGAAGAAGAAGCAGGAAAAGCAGAAGAAGAGGAAGGAGAAGGAGAAAGAGAAGGATTAGGAGTAGGAGAAAGAGACGGATAAGCAGAAGCAGAAAGAGAAGGAGAATGAGAAGGAGAAGCAGGAGAAGCAGAAGAAGCAGAAGCAGGAGAAGCAGAAGAAGAATGAAAAGCAGAAGAAGGAGAAATTGAAACAGAAGAAGATGCAGAAGGAGAAGCAGAAGCAGAAGCAGAAGAAGGAGAAGGAGAAGGAGAAGCAGAAGGAGAAGCATAAAGAGAAACAGAAGGAGAAGCAGGAGAAACAGGAGAAGCAGGAGAAGCATAAGCAGAAGAAATAGAAGAAGGAGAAGAAACAGAAGCAGAAAGAGAAGCAGAAACAGAAGGAGAAGCAGAAATAGAAGCAGAAGAAGCCGAAGAAGCAGAAGCAGAACCTGAAGCAGAAGGAGAAGCAGGAGAAGCAGAAGAAGCAGAATCTGGAGAAGAAGAAGGAGAACCAGAAGGAGAAGCTG
>NW_012314383.1:0-2134 GCF_000151885.1 Dipodomys ordii | reverse complement strand
GGAGAAGCAGAAGGTAAAGCAGGAGAACAAGAAGGAGAAAGAGAAACAGAAGCAGAAGGAGAAGGAGAATCAGAAGGAGAAGCAGAAGAAGCAGAAGGAGAAAAAGAAGCAGAAGAAGCAGCACAAGGAGAAGCAGAAGCAGAAGAAGATGCATAAGGAGAAGCAGGAGGAGGAGAAGAAGCAGAAGCAGAAGGAGAAGTAGAAGTAGGAGAAGGAGAAGGAAGAGCCGCAGAAGCAATAGGAGAAGCAGAAGGAGAAGCAGAAGCGGAATGAGAAGAAGAAAGAGAAGGAGTAGAAGCAGAAGAAGCAGGAAAAGAAGAAGCAGAATAAAGAGAAGAAGAAGAAGAAGAAGAAGAAGAAGAAGAAGAAGAAGAAGAAGAAGAAGAAGAAGAAGAAGAAGAAGAAGAAGAAGAAGAAGAAGAAGAAGAAGAAGAAGAAGAAGAAGAAGAAGAAGAAGAAGGAGAAGGAGAAGCATAAGGAGAAGAAGTAGAAGCAGAAGAAGCAGAAGCAGGAGAAGCAGAAGCAGAAGAAAAAGAATAAGCATAAGAAGAAGAATCAGAGGGAGAAGCAGAAGAAGGACAAGGAGCAGCAGAAGGAGAAGCTTAAGGAGAATCAGAAGGAGAAGCAAAAGAAGGAGAAGCAGAAGGAGAAGCAGAAGAAGAAGCAGAAGAAGATGCAGAAGGAGAAGCAGGAAAGCAGAAGAAGCAGAAGCAGAAGGAGAAAAAGAAGTAGGAGAAGGAGAAGGAGAAGGAAGGTCAGCAGAATCAATAGGAGAAGCAGAAGCAGAAGCAGAAGCAGAATGAGAAGCAGAAAGAGAAGCAGTAGAAACAGAAGAAGCAGGAAAAGTGGAAGCAGAAGAAAGAGAAGAAGAAGAAGAAGAAGAAGAAGAAGAAGAAGAAGAAGAAGAAGAAGAAGAAGAAGAAGAAGAAGAAGAAGAAGAAGAAGAAGAAGAAGGAGAAGGAGAAGCATAAGGAGAAGCATAAGGAGAAGCAGTAGAAGCAGAAAAAGCAGAAGCAGGAGAAGGAGAAGATAAAGAATAAGCAAAAGAAGCAGAAGCAGAAGCAGTGGGGGAAGCAGAAGAAGGAGAAGGAGAAGGAGCAGCAGAAGGAGAAGCAGAAGCAGAAATAGAATCAGAAACAGAAGTAGAACAAGAAGGAGAAGCAGGAGAATCAGAAGAAGCAGAAGTAGAAGCAGAAAGAGAAGGAGAAGAAGGAGAAGCAGAAGTAGAATCAGAAGAAACAGAAGAAGAAGAAGCAGAAGAAACAGAAGCAATAAAACAGAAGAAGGAAAAGAGCAGAAGCAGAAGCAGAAGGAGAAGCAGAAGCAGGAGAAGCAGAAAGAGAAGCAGGAGAAGCAGAATAAGCAGGAGAAACAGAAGCAGAAGAAACAGGAGAAGCCGAAGAAGCAGAAGCAGAATCTGAAGCAGAAGGAGAAACAGAAGAAGCACAATCTGAAGCAGAAGCAGAAGAAACAGAAATAGTAGAATAAGCAGAAGCAGAAGCACCAGGAGAAGCAGAAGAAGAAGAAGGAGAAGGCGAAAGAGAAGGATTAGGAGTAGGAGAAGCAAAAGGATAAGCAGAAGCAGAAAGAGACGCAGAAGGAGAAGAAGGACGAGAAGTAGGAGAAGCAGGAGAAGCAGAAGAAACAGAGGACGCATAAGCAGAATGAGAATCAGAAGGAGAAATTGAAGCAGAAGCAGAAGGAGAAGCAGAAGCAGAAGCAGAAGGAGAAGCAGAAGAAGGAGAAGGAGAAGCAGAAAAAGAAGCAGAACGAGAAGCAGGAGAAGCAGAAGCAGAAGAAACAGGAGAAGGACAAGAAGCAGAAGCAGAAGGAGAAGCAGAAACAGAAGGAGAAGCAGAAAGAGAAGGAGGGGAAGCAGAAGAAGCAGCAGCAGGAGAACCAGAAGCATAAGAATCCGAAGAAGCAGAAGCAGAACCTGAAGCAGAAGGAGAAGCAGGAGAAGCAGAAGAAGCAGAATCTGGAGAAGCAGAATGAGAAGCTGAAGGAGAAGCAGAAGCAGAAAGAGAATCAAAAGGAGAAGGAGAAGCGGAAGAAACAGAAGAAGCAGAAGCAGTAGCAGTTGCAGCAGAAGCAGAAGGAGAAGCAAAAGTAAAAGCAGAAGAACGAGAAGTGA
>NW_012314382.1:0-2134 GCF_000151885.1 Dipodomys ordii | reverse complement strand
CATCTGTAGAACATCAGATGGAAAGTTGGCATTCCCTCCAAAAGGGTCTAAAAAGAGCCTTCTGAACTATAGTCTCTGACTATACTGAATTAAACCTTATTTCCCTTCCCAAGCTGCAAACACATAGAAATATAGCAAGGGCTCAAGAGAGATGGACAAAGACTTACAAATACATAAAATTATATACTCTGTTTCAGTAATTCAATGACAAATCATCAAAACATGTCTTGAAATTTCCTTTTTTTAAAGGAAATGGAAACATACTCTGAATGTATCAGGAACTGGGTGACAGTTTGGTTGCTGAATTGGTGAATGCACATCTGGGCAAAGGAGAAACATATATTGGGGAAATTGTGTGTGGGTGGGTGTCCTCACACATATACCCAAAACAATTGCCATTACTTCTATGATGTCACAACCACCTTTGCCATAGCAACAAATAGGTGTCAGGCACTGGTTTTGCCCTGAAGTGGATTCAACAACACCAAAAAGCAGAAAGAATCAGAGGGAATGACTACTAGCCACCACACTTCAGCTTGAAGAGCTGTCCTAAAGAGAATCTAGGATAAATTGAGCTGGAGAAGGTTGATCTCCATGTAAGGCTCCTGAGCACTACAGACTGGGCACTATTACAGATGTTGGAGAAACAGAAGTGAATGTGGCTCTTTCCTCACTAATTTCATGTTGAAAAGAAAACCAGAAGTCATAATGATAATTTCTATAAATCAGAGACATGACATTGGTGATTTTGTAGCAACAACTTCACAGTGGGGATGGGAGGAGACATTTCTTAACAAGAGATAGTTGATATGAGAGCCATCATCTAGGCAATTATTTAGGAGCAGGTACTCCAGGCAGTAAGAACAGCAAGTACATCCCCCATTGATGGGAATGAACCTGACTTGCTTCAGAAAAGGAAAACAGCACTGAAGTAAGAATGGAAAGGTACAATGAAGAAAAAAGAGGTCAAAAATGAAAATAGGAAAAAATTAGATAGATATTGGATGCTGCAGGTTACAAGATGAAAATGTCTGATTTTAGTATAAATCTGACATGATCCACTGGAACCAAAGTGCTAAAATAGTAGTCAGACACATCTGATTCACCAAAAGAATACTTCTAAAATGTGATTCCAGCTGGGCTCCGGTGGCTTACAACCTGAATCCTACTTACTCAGGAGGCTGATATCTGAGGATCAGTTTTAAGGAAGCCAAAAGAGGAAACTGGGTAAGGCTGATCTCCAATTAATCACCAAAAATATGGATATGAAGCTGTGGTTCAACTGGTAGAGTACTAGCCTTGAGGAAAAAACAAAGGGACAGCACCTAGGCCTTAGGTCCAAATCCCAGGACATCACAAAGAAGCCAACAAATAAAATTTGGCACTCAGTCATTCATCACTTAGTATTCTAGTTCAATATATTTGGTATGAGCCTTGGAATTATATCCTTACTAAATGCTCTTCCCGACATTTTGCTTCATTAGCAGCTTTCAAAGCCCTGGCATCACCAGTGTCTCCTCCCAGTTAGCATAGCAGTCTACCACTGGAAATTTGAAGATATATTTTATTAATCATAAGAATTCTGATCATCTTTCCACATACATCAAATGAGTAGTAGCCACATTCCACTGATTGTTTTTAATACTCCTTTGAGTTAAGCATTATGGCTTAAAAATTCTAGAGTGGTTATCAAATTAATTCAATAGTCACCATTCTTCCACCCAATCTTGTAACATATTTTTATAAAAGGAGAGACTATATGAAAGTGTGTACATGATAACTTCTAAGTGTAATATTCTCAAGAAGTAGGGTTTTACAGAAACATCCAGATTGCTTTGCCAAAGCAAAGGATAAGAGATTAATTAAGGTACCTCAGAAGAAAAATGCTATTGGCTTTAGAACAAATTCATTTGCCTAGAACTGAGGAAATGAGTTTCAGAAATGCCAGAGTCAAAGGGTATTATTCAAATCACCTTAACATGAGGTACAAGCAGCCTGTCTAGATCAACCTTCCAGGAAAAAAACAATGAATGAAAAGGAATTAATGCTTCTAAAACAAGCCAGATGTTGGTGGTTCATGCTTGTTATCCTAGCTACTTAAAATTCTAAGATGAAAGGATCTCAAATCAAAGCC
>NW_012314381.1:0-2135 GCF_000151885.1 Dipodomys ordii | reverse complement strand
CGATTTGTCCTCGCTGTGTCCCACTGTGTCCCGCTGTGTCCCGCTGTGCCCCCACTGTGTCCCGTTGTGTCCACATATGTGTACCACGCTGTGTAAGGCTGTATCCCAGCTGTATCGACACTGTGTCCTGCTGGGTCCCGCTGGGTCCTCGCTGGGTCCACTGCTGTGTCCCGCTGTTTCCCCCGCTTTGTCCCGCTGTGTCCTCGCTGTGTCCCCCGCTGTCTCCCGCTCTGTCCCCCGCTGTGTCTCACGCTTTGTCCCCGCTGTGTCCCACTGTGTTCCGCTGTGTCCCGCTGTGCCCCCACTGTGTCCCGTTGTGTCCACAGCTGTGTACCACGCTGTGTAACGCTGTATCCCCGCTGTATCGATGCTGTGTCCCGCTGTGTCCCTCAGTGTCCCCCGCTGTGTCCCCCGCTGTGTCCTCGCTGTGTTCCCCACTGTGTCCCCCGCTGTGTCCTCGCTGGGTCCCCTGCTGTGTCCCGCTGTGTACCCCGCTGTGTCCCGCTGTGTCCCGCTCTGTCCCTGCTGTGTCCTGCTGTGTCCTGCTGTGTCCTCGCTGTGTCCCCCGCTGTCTCCCGCTCTGTCCCCCGCTACGTCTCACGATTTGTCCTCGCTGTGTCCCACTGTGTCCCGCTCTGCCCCCACTGTGTCCCGTTGTGTCCACAGATGTGAACCACGCTTTGTAACGCTGTATCCCCGCTGTATCGACGCTGTGTCCCGCTGTGTCCCGCTGTGTCCTCGCTGTGTTCCCCGCTGGGTCCCGCAATGTCCTCCGCTGTGTCCTCGCTGTGTCCCCCGCTGTGTCCCCCGCTGTGTCCCACTGTGTCCTCGCTGGGTCCCCCGCTGTGTCCCGCTTTGTCCCCTGCTGTGTCCCACTGGGTCCCACTGTGTCCCGCTCTGTCCCTGCTGTGTCCCGCTGTGTCCTGCTGTGTCCTCGCTGTGTCCCCCGCTGTCTCCCGCTCTGTCCCCCGCTGTGTCTCACGATTTGTCCTCTCTGTGTCCCACTGTGTCCCGCTCTGTCCCGCTGTGCCCCCACTGTGTCCCCTTGTGTCCACAGATTTGTACCACACTGTGTAACACTGTATCCCCGCTGTATCAACGCTGGGTCCCTCTGGGTCCCGCTGTGTCCTCGCTGTGTTCCCTGCTGTGTCCTGCTGTGTCCCCCAGTGTGTCCCCCGCTGTTTTCCTGTCTTTGTCCCCCGCTGTGTCCCGCTGTGTCCTCGCTGGGCCCCCCGCTGTTTCCCGCTGGGTCCCCCGCTGTGTCCCTCTGTATCCCGATGTGTCCCCTGCTCTGTACCCTGCTTTGTCCCGCTGTGTCCCCCGCTGTGTCCCGCTGTGTCTTCGCTGTGTCCCGCTCTGTCTCCCCCTTGTCCCCGCTGTGTCCCGCTCTGTCCCGTGGTGTCCCGCTTTGTCCCCAGCGGTGTCCCCCACTGAGTCCCCGCTGTGTCCCCGCTGTGTCCCCCTGTGTCCTCACTGTGTCCTCACTGTGTCCCACGCTGTGTTCCGCTGAGTCCTTGCTCTGTCCTCCGATGTGCCCCGTTGTGTCCCCAACTGTGTACCCCGCTGTGGCCCACTCTGTCCCCGCTGTATCGACCCTGTGTCCCACTGGGTTCTGCTGTGTCCTCGCTGTGTCCACCGCTGTGTCCTGCTGTGTCCACCGCTGTGTCCCGCTGTGTCCCCGCTGTGTCCCGATCTGTCTCCCCCTTGTCCCCGCTGTGTCCGGCTCTGTCCCGTGGTGTCCTGCTTTGTGCCCCGCGGTGTCCCCCGCTGAGTCCCCGCTGTGTCCCCGCTGTGTCCCCCTGTGTCCTCACTGTGTCCCACGCTGAGATCCGCTGAGTCCTTGCTGTGTCCTCCGATGTGCACCGTTGTATCCCCAACTGTATACCCCGCTATGGCCCACTCTGTCCCCGCTGTATCGACCCTGTGTCCCACTGAGTTCTGCTGAGTCCTCGCTGAGTCCACCGCTGTGTCCTGCTGTGTCCACCGCTATGTCCACCGATCTGTCCCGCTGTGACCACCACTGTGTCCCACCTGTGTACCACGATGTGTCACACTGAGTCCTCGATTGTATCCCCAGATTGTCTCCTGATCTGTCACGATGTGTCTCAAACTTTTGTCCACCCTGGAGGCACACA
>NW_012314380.1:0-2135 GCF_000151885.1 Dipodomys ordii | reverse complement strand
CTTCCTTCTCCTACTTTTCCTTCTACTTCTGCTTCTGCTTCTCCTGCTTCTGCTTCTTATGCTTCTACTGCTTCTTCTTCTGGTTCTGCTTCTTCTGCTTCTACTTCTCTTTCTGCTTCTGCTTCTCCTGCTTGTTTTTCTGCTTCTTCTGCTGCTTCTCCTTCTGCTGCTTCTTTTACTACTCCTTGTGCTTCTCTTTTTGCTTCTCCTTCTGCTTCTGCTTCTGCTTCTTCTGTTTTTCCTGCCTGAATTTCTAGTTCTACTTCTTCTGCTGCTTCTCCTTCTGCTTCTGCTTCTCCTTCTGCTAATGTATCTGCTTCTTCTGCTTCTTCTCTTTCGGCTTCTCCTGCTTCTGCTTCTTGTCCTTCTCCTGCTTCTCTTTCTGCTTCTCATTCTGCTTCTGCTTCTCCTTCTGCTTCTCCTCCTTCACCTTCTCCTACTTCTGCTTCTCCTTCAGCTTCTGCTTCTTCTGCTTCTCCTGCTTCTCCTTCTGCACCTCCTTCTGCTTGGGCTTGTCCTTATGCTTCTGCTTCTGCTTCTCCTTCTCCTTCTTTTGCTTCTCCTTTTGCTTCTGCTTCTTCTGCTTTTCCTGCTTCTCCTTCTGCTTCTGCTTCTTCTGCTTCTCCTTCTGCATCTTCTTCTGCTTCTGCTTCTCCTTCTTCTGCTTCTCCTTCTTATTCTCCTACTGCTTGTCCTTCTGTTTCCCTTCTCCTTCTTGTTCTTCTGCTTTTCCTTCTGCTTCTCGTTCTGCTTCTGCTACAACTGCTACTGCTTCTACTTCTTCTGTTTCTTCTGCTTCTCCTTCTGCTTTTGATTCTCTTTCTGCTTCTGCTTCTCCTTTTGATTCTAATTCTGCTTCTCCAGATTCTGCTTCTTCTGCTTCTCCTGCTTCTCCTTCTGCTTCAGGTTCTCCTTCTGCTTCTTCACATTCTTATGCTTCTGCTTCTCCTACTTCTGCTTCTTCTGCTTTCCCTCCTTCTCTTCCTGCTTCTCCTTCTGTTTCTGCTTCTCCTTCTGCTTCTGCTTCTTGTCCTTCTTGTGTTTCTTCTGCTTCTGCTTCTCAAGTTTCTGCATCTCCTGCTTCTCCTTCTGCTGCTCTTTCTGCTTCTCCTGCTGCTTTTCCTTCTCCTGCTCCTTCTTCTGCTTCTCTTTCTGCTTCTCCTTCTGTTTCTCCTACTCCTTCTCCTTCTCGTTCTTCTGCAATTTCCTTCTGCTTCTCCTTCTGCTTCTGCATCTTCTGCTTCTTCTGCTACTGCCTCTGCTTCTTCTGTTTCTTCTGCTTCCCCTTCTGCTTCTCCTTCTGCTTTTACTTCTCCTTCTGCTTCTACTTCTCCTTCTGCTTCTCCAGATTCTGCTTCTTCTGCTTCACCTTCTGCTTCAGGTTCTGCTTCTGCTTCTTCTGCTTCTGCTTCTCCTGCTGCTGCTGCTTCTGCTTCTCCTGCTTCTCTTTCTGCTTTTCCTTCTGTTTTTGCTTCTCCTTCTGCTTCTACTCCTTCCTATGTTTCTTCTGCTTCTGCTTCTCCTGCTTCTGCTTCTCCTGCTTCTCGTTGTGCTTCTCTTTCTGCTTCTCCTTCTCCTTCTTCTGCTTCTCCTTCTGCTTCTGCTTCTCCTTCTGCTTCTGCTTCAACTTCAACTTCTGCTGCTCATTCTCATTCTGCGTCTTCAAATTCTTATGCTTCTCCTGCTTCTGCTTCTCCTCCTCCTCGTGCTGGTGCTCCTTCTGCGTCTCAGTCTGCTTCTGCTTATCCTTATCCTTCTCCTACTCCTAATCCTAATCCTTCGCCTTCGCCATCTTCATCTTGTACTTGTACTGCATCTTCAGCTTATCTTGATTCTCCTTCTCCCTCTTCATCTCCTTCTGCTTCTTCTTCTGCTTTTGTCCTTCTCCTGTTTCTGTTGCTTCTGTTTCTTCTGCTTCTTCTTCTTCAGTTTCTTCTGATTCTAATTCTACTTCTCCTTCTCCTCCTCATTCTGCTTCTACTCCTACTACTTCTAATTCTAAAGCTCCTCCTAACGTTCTCATAAAGGCTTATGCTTCTCCTTCAGCTTCTGCGTCTCCGTCTCCAGCTCCTTCTCCTTCTCCTTTTCCTGCTTCTCCCACTGCCACTGCTTCTGCTTCGCAAGCTTATTCTGGT
>NW_012314379.1:0-2135 GCF_000151885.1 Dipodomys ordii | reverse complement strand
GGGACACAGCAGGACACAGAGGTGACACAGCGGGGACACAGAGGGGACACAGCGGAACACAAGAGAGACACAGTGGGGACACAGCGGGACACAGCACGGGACAGTGGGGACACAGCCAGGACATAGCGGGGGACACAGCGGGACACAGCGGGACACACCGGGACACAGCGGGATACAGCGGGACACACCGGGACACAGCGGGACACAGCGGGTGACACAGCGGGTGACACAGAAGGCGACACTGCGAGACAGAGCGGGGGACACAGCAAGAACACAGTGGGGACATAGCGGAGACACAGCGAGGACACAGCAGGGACACCGCAGGACACAGCGGGGGACACAGCAGGGGACAAAGCGGGCCAAAGCGGGGGACACAGCGGGATACAGTGGGACACACCGGGACACAGCGGGATACAGCGGGACACACCTGGACACAGCGGGCCACAGCGGGTGACACAGCGGGTGACACAGCGGGTGACAGTTGGAACACACCGGGGAACAGCGGGGACACAGCGGGACACACCGGGACACAACGGGAGACACAGCGGGACACAACGGGGGACACAGCGGGACACAGCGGGGACACAGCGGGTACACAGCGGGTACACAGGAGGGGACACAGTGGGACACAGCGGGACACTGCGAGGACACAGCGGGACACAGCGGAACAAAACGGGACACAGGGGAAACAGCGGGGGACACAGCGAGGACACAGCGGGATACAGCGGGACAAAATAGGACACAGCGGGACACAGCAAGGGACACAGCGGGGGACACAGCGGGAGGCAGTGGTGGACAAAGCGGGGACACATCTGTACAAAGCAGGAACCCAGCGGGATACAGCGAGGGACACAACGGGGGACACAGCGGGACACAGCGGGGACACAGAGGGTACACAGCGGGTACACAGGAGGGGACACAGTGGGACACAGCAGGACACAGTGGGGACACAGCGGGGACAAAGCAGGGGACAGCAGGGAGACACAGCGGGACACAGTGGTACACAGCGGGGACACAGCGGGTACACAGTGGTACACAGCGGGACACAGCTGGACACAGCGAAGACACAACGGGACACAGCTGGGGACATTGCGACAGAGCGGGACACAGCGGGGGACAAAGCGGGAGACACAGCAGGACACTGGGGGACACAGTGGGGACAGAAAGGGACACAGCGTGGACACAGCGGAGGACACAACGGGGGACAAAGTGAGACACCACGGAACACAGCGGGACACAGCGGGGACACAACGGGGACACAGCAGGACACAGCCGGACACAGTGGGACACAGTGGGACTCAGTGGGGGACACAGGGGGACACAGCGGGGACACAGCGGGACACAGCGGGACACAACGGGGGTCATAGCGAGGACACAGCGGGACACAGGAGGACAAAGTGGGGACACAGAGGGGACACAGTGGGGGACACAGTGGGACACAGCAGGGGACACAGCGGAACATAGCGGGGGATACAGCGAGGACACAGCGGGGACACAGCGGGGACACAGCGGGGCACAGCAGGGAGACACACCGGGACACAGTGGGACACAGCCGGGACACAGCTGGACACAGCGGGACACAGTGGGGACACAACCGGGACACAGCGGTACACAGCGGGACACAGTGGGGACACAGCGGGACACAGCTGGACACAGCAGGAGACACAAAGGGTCACAGCGGGGGACAGAGCGGGACACAGTAGGACACAGCGGGACACAGCGGGGACACAGCGGGACACAGCAGGGGTCATAGCGAGGACAGAGCCGGACACAGGAGGACAAAGCGGGGACACAGCGGTACACAGCGGGACACAGCGGGGACACAGCGGGGGCACAGCGTGGGACACAGCGGGACACAGCTTGGACAAAGCGGGGGACAGTGGGGACACAGCAGGACACAGCGGGGACACAGCGGGGACATAGTTTGGGACAGCAGGGAGACACAGCATGATACAGTGGGACAGAGCGGAGACATAGCGGGACACAGCGGGGGACACAGCGGAGAAACTGCGGAGACACAGCGGTACACAGCGGGACACTGCAGGGACACAGCGGAACACAGCGTGTGACAGAGCGGGACACAGCGGGACACAGCGAGGACACAGCTGGACACAGCGGGGGTCATAGCAAGGACA
>NW_012314378.1:0-2135 GCF_000151885.1 Dipodomys ordii | reverse complement strand
GCTGTGTCCTCGCTTATTTCCCCACTGTGTCCCGCTGTGTCCCCCGCTGAGTGCCTGCTGTGTCCCGCTGTGTACTCCGTTGTGTCCAGCTGTGTCCACCTCTGTGTCCCCGCGTGTCCCGCTGTGTCCAGCTGTGTCCCCCGCTGTGTTCTCGCTGTGTCCCGCTATGTCCTCGCTTTGTCCGTGCTTTGTCCCCCGCTGTGTCCTCACTGTGTCCCCGCTGTGTCAGGATGTGTCCCTGTTGTCCCCATGTGTGTCCCTGCTGTCCCCCGCTCTGTCCCGCTGTGTCCTGCTGTGTCCCCGCTCTCCCCTGCTGTGTCTCGCTGTGTCTGTGATGTTTCCCCGCTGTGTCCCGCTGGGTCAACCTCTGTGTCCCCCGCTGTGTCCCGCTGTGTGTCCTGCTGTGTCCCCGCTTTGTCTCGCTGTGTCCCACTGTGTCCCACACTATGTCCCGCTATGGCCCCTCTTTGTCCACCGCTGTGTCCCCGCTATGTCCCGCTTTATCCCTGCTGTGTTCTGCTATGTACCCGTTGTCCCCCGGTGTGTCCCCTCTGTCCCCCACTGTGTCCCCTGCTGTGTCCCGCTGTGTGCCGCTGTGTCCCGCTGTTTCCCCGCTGTGTCCCCGCTGTGTCCCCGCTGTACCCGCTGTATTCCCTCTGTTTCCCCCGATGTGTACACAGCTGTGTCCCGCAGTGTCCCCCGCTGTGTCCCCCGCTGCGTCCCCCACTGTGTACCGCTGTGTCCCCCGCTGTGTCCCGCTGTGTCCTGCTGTGTCACCCGCTGTGTCCCTCTGTGTCCCCGCTGTGTCCCACTGTGTCCCGCTATGTCCCCGCTGTGTCCCGCTTTGTCCTCGCGGTGTCCCCGCTGTGTCCCCCCTGTGTCCCGTTGTGTCCCTGCTGGGTCCCGCTGGGTCCCGCTGTGTCCCGCTGTGTCACCCGCTGTGTCCACGCTGTGTTCCGCTATGTCCCCGCTGTGTCCCCGCTCTATCCCCGCTGTATTCCCTCTGTGTCCCCCGCTGTGTCCGCCGCTGTGTCCCCCAGTGTCCTCCAGTGTGTCCCCCGCTGTGTCCCCCACTGTGTCCCGCTGTGTCCCCCGTTGTATGCCGATTTGTCCCGCTGTGTCCGCTGTGTCACCCGCTGTGTCCCCCTGTGTCCCCGCTGTCTCCAACTGTGTCCCGCTATGTCCTGCTGTGTTCCGCTTTGTCCTCGCTGTGTCCCCGCTGTGTCCCGCTGTATCCCCCTGTGTCCCGTGGTGTTGTGCTTTGTCTCCAGCTGTGTCACCCGGTGAGTCCCTGCTTTGTCCCCGCTGTGTCCCGCTGGGTCCCGCTGTGTCCCGCTGTGTCCCCGCTGTGTCTTGCTGTGTCCCCCGCAGTGTCCCACTATGACCCCCGCTGTGTCCCCGCTGTGTCCTGCTGTGTCCCCTCTGTGTCCAGCTGTGTCCCCCGCTGTGTCCCCCGCTGTATCCGTCTGTGTCCCCGCTGTGTCCCCCGATGTGTCCCCCACTGTGTCCCGCTGTGTCCACTGCAATGTCCCCCGCTGTGTCCCGCTGTGTCCCCCGCTGTGTCCCTCTGTGTCCCCTGCTGTGTCCGCTCTGTGTCCATCGCTGTGTCCCCACTGTGTCCCGCTGTGTCCCCGCTGTGTCTGGCTGTGTCCCCCGCTGTGTCCCCGGCTGTGTCCTGCTGTGTCCCCCTCTATGTCCCACTATGGCCCCTGCTGTGTCTGGATGTGTCTCCGCTGTGTCCCCCGCTGTGTCCCTCTGTGTCCCCGCTGTGTCCCCCTATGTGTCCCCCACTGTGTCCTTCTGTGTCCACCGCTATTTCCCCCGCTGGGTCCCGCTGTGTCCCCCGCTGTGTCCCGCTGTGTCCTGCTGTGTCCCCGCTGTGTCCGGCTCTGTCCCCCGCTGTGTCTCCCGCTGTGTCCCGCTGTGTCCCCCTCTGTGTCCCACTATGTCCCCGCTGTGTCCGGATGTGTCTCCGCTGTGTCCCCCGCTGTGTCCCCCACTGTGTCCCGCTGTGTCCACCGCTATTTCCCCCGTTGTGTCCCGCTGTGTCCCCCACTGTGTCCCGCTGTGTCCACCGCTGTGTCCCCGCTGTGTCATGCTGTGTCCCAACTGTGTCCAGCTGTGTCCCCCGCTGT
>NW_012314377.1:0-2135 GCF_000151885.1 Dipodomys ordii | reverse complement strand
GCGGGACACAGGAGGGACACAGCGGGGACACAGCAGGACACAGGGGGACACAGTGCGGGACACAGCGGGACACAGCAGGGACTCACCGGGGGACACAAAAGGGAACAAACTGGGACACCACGGGACACAGTGGGACACAGCAGGACACAGCGGGGACACTGCGGGAACATAGCGGAACACAGCGGGGTACACAGCGAGACACAGCGGGGGACAAAGCGGGGACACAGCGGGAAACAGCAGGGGACATAGCGAGGACACAGCGGGACATAGTGTCGATGCAGCGGGGACACAGCGGGACTCAGCGGGGACACAGCAGTACACAGCGGGACACAGCGGGGACACAGCAGGGACACAGCGGGGGACACAGCTGGGGACAAAGCGGGACATCACGGGACACAGTGTGACACACTGGGACACAGCGGGGACACTGCAAGGACACAGCGAGACAAAGCAAGGGACACAGAAGAACACAGCAGGACACAGTGGGTGACACAACGGGGGACAGAGAGGAGACACAGCGGGGACACACCTGGACACAGCGGGGTACACAGCGGGACACAGCGAGCACACAGCGGGGACACAGCGGGACACAGCAGGGACTGAGCGGGACACAGCGAGGGACACCCCGGGACACAACATGGGACACAGCGAGGACACAGCGGGACACAGCGTGGCACAGAGGGGGACACAACGGGACACAGCGGGGACACAGCAGTTGACACAGAGGGACACAGCGGGGGACACAGCGGGACACAGCGGGACACAGTGGGGACAAAGCGGGGGACATAGCGGGGGACAGAGCGGGACACAGAGGGGACCCAGCGGGACCCAGCGGGGAAACAGCGGGGACTCAGGGGGGGACACAGAGGGACAAAGTTGTCACAGCGGGACACAGGGGGGACACAGGGGGGACAAGCCGTGGACACAGCCAGACATATTGGGACACAGCGGGGACCCAGCGGGACACAGCGCGGGAAACAGCGGGGACACAGCGCGGGACACTGCGGGACACTGCGGGGCACACAGCGGGGGACACAGCGGGATACAGCGGGGAACACAACAAGGACCCAGCGGGACCCAGCAGGACACAGCGTCGATACAGCGGGGGACACAGCGGGACACAGAGGGACACAGCGGAGGACAGTGCGGAACACAGCGAGGGACACAGGGAGGACACAGCGGGAAACAGCGGGGACACAGCTGGACATAGCCGTGGACAGAGCGGGACACAGCGGGGGACACAGGGAGGACACAGCGGGACACAGCGGGGACACTGCGGGGACTCAGCGGGGATCACAGCGGGACACAGAGGGAACAATGCGGGGACATAGCGGGACACAGTGGGGTACACAGCAGGACACAGCGGGATACAGCGGGGGACACAGTGAGGACAGAGCGGGACACAGCGGGGACACAGCGGGGACTCAGCGGGGGACACAGCGGGGGACATTGCGGGACACCACGGAACACAGCGGGACACAGCGGGAAACAGCGGTGACCCTGCGGGGACACAGCGGGCGACACAGCGGGACACAGCGTCGATGCAGCAGGGACATAACAGGACACAGCGGGGTACACAGCTGGGGTCACAACGGGACACAGCGGGGGACACAGAGAGGACACAGCGGAACACAGCGTGGGACATAGCGAGGACACAGCGGGACACAGTGTGACACAGCGGGGACACAGGAAGGACACAGCGGGACACAGCGGGGGACACAGCGGGACACAGCGGGACAGAGCGAGGACACTGCGGGGACACAGCGAGACACAGCGGGGGACACAGCGGGACACAGCGAGGGAAACAGCGGGGACACAGCGAGACACAGCGGGGACACAGCGAGACAAAGCGGGACACAGCGTGGACAATGCGGGGACATAGCCGGACACAGCGGGGTACACAGCGGGGGACACAGCAGGACACAGCATGTCACAGCGGGGGCCACAGCGGGACACAGAAGGGACACAGCCGGACACAGTGGGACATAGGGGGACACAGCGGGGTCACAGCGGCACACAGTGCGGACACAGAGGGACACAACAGGTGAAACAGCGGGGACAAAGTGGGACAGAGCGAAGACACAGCGAAAGGACACAGCGGGACACAGCAGGGTCACAGAGGAGGACACAGCGGG
>NW_012314376.1:0-2135 GCF_000151885.1 Dipodomys ordii | reverse complement strand
CATACACAGCGGGACACAGACGATACACAGCAATACAAAGCGGGACACAGCAGGAAACACAACCGGACACAGCGGGGGACACAGTGGGACACAGCGGGGGACACAGCGGGTCACAGCGGAACACAGTGGGGACAGAGCTGGACACAGCGGGGACACAGCGGGGCACAAAGTCAGACACCACGGGATACAGCGGAACATAGCGGGGACACAGCGGGGGACACAGCGGGGGACACAGCGGGGGACACAGCAGGTGACAGCGGTGACAAAGCTGGGGACAGCGGGGACACCCCGGGACACAGCGGGGGACAGCGGGGACATAGGGGGGCACATCGAGACACAGCGGGGGACACAACGAGGACACAGCCGGGACACAGGGGTGACACAACGGGACACAGCGGGACAAAACGGGTCACAGCGGGACACAGAGGGGATACAGCGGGGGACAGCGGAGACACCCCTGGGGACAGCAGGGACACAGCTGGACATAGCGGGGGACAGCGGGGACACAGCGGGACACACCGGGGACACAGCGGGGACACAACGGGACAGAGCAGGGGACATCGGTGACACAGCGGGACACAGCGGGACACAGTAGGACACAGCAGGGACACAGCAGCGACACAGCGGATCACAGTGGGGACACAGTGGGGTACACAGCGAGGACACCGCGGGACACAGAGGGATACACAGAGAGGACACAGCGTGACACATGGGGACACTGCGGGACACAGTGGGGGACACAGAGAGGACACAGTGGGACACAAATGGGGACACAGCAAGGACACAGTGGGACACAGCGGGAAAGAGCGGGACACAGCGGGGGACAGAGCCGGGGACACAGCGGGGTACAGCGGCAAACAGTGGGCACACAGCGGGGGACACAGCGGGGGACACAACGGGTGTCACAGCGGGACACAGTGGGGTACACAAAGGGACACAGCGGGGGACACTGTAGCAGACACAGTGGGACTTATCGGGACACAGCGGGATACAGAAGGACAAAGCGAGGACACAGCGGGACACAGGAGGACACAGCGGGACAAAGCAGGGCACATCGGGGGACACAGCAGGATACTGCAGGGTACACAGCAGGACACATCGGGACACAAAGGGACACAGCAGGGCACAGCGGGGGACACAGTGGGGTACACAGCGGGACACAGCGGGGACACAGCTGGGGCACAGTGGGAAACAGCGGGACACAGCGGGGGACAAAGCGGGCAACACCGGGACACAGCGGGACACAGCCGGGGACACAGTGGAGGACACAGAGCTGCACACAGCGGGAGAGAGTGGAACACAGCACGGACACAGCAGGGACACTGCGGGACACAGCGGGTCACAGCGGGCAAATAGTGGGGGACACAGCGGAAGACACAGCAGGATACAGAAGGACAAAGCGAGGACACAGCGGGGACATAGGGTGAAACTGCGGGACACAGTGGGACACAGCGGGGACACAGAGGGACATAGAGGTTACACAGCCAGGACACACCAGGGACACAGCAGAACACAGCGGGGACACAGCAGGGACACAGCGGGACACAGCGGGGACACAGCAGGACACAGCGGGACACAGCGGGAGACAGCGGGACACAGCGGGGACACAGCGAGGACACAGGGGGACAAAGCGGGACACAGCATGGACACAGCGGGTCACAGTGGGAAAATAGTGGGGGACACAGCGGGGGACACAGCGGGATACAGAAGGACACAGCGAGGACACAGCGGGACACAGGAGGAGACAGCGGGGACACAGCGGGGACACAATGGAACACAGCAAGGACACAGCGGGACACAGTGGGACACAGCGGGGACACAGCGGGACACAGCGGTGGACACAGGCCGACAAAGCAGGACACAGCGGGACACAGCGGGAAACAGCAGGACACAGCGGGGGGCACACCGGGAAACAGCGGGGATCACTGCAAGAACACAGTGGGACACAGGAGGACACAGCGGGGAAACAGCGGGGACACAGCGGGGGACACAGTGGGACACAGCAGGGGACACAGCGAGGACACAGCGGGGACATATGGGGACACTGCGGGACACAGTGAACACAGCGGGGACACAGAAGGACATAGCATTTACACAGGGAGGGCACATCAGATACACAGCGGGACACAGCGGGG
>NW_012314375.1:0-2135 GCF_000151885.1 Dipodomys ordii | reverse complement strand
TCAGCGTCGATACATCGGGGACACAGCGTTACACAGCGGGTTACACAGCTGAGGACACAAAGGAACACAGTGGAGGACACAGCGAGACGCATCGGAACACAGCGAGGGAACAGCAGTGACCCTGCGGAGACACAGTGGGTCACAGCGGGGGACACAGCGGGACACAGCGGGGACAAAGCTGGACACAGCGGGGTACACAGCGGGACGAAGCGGTGACACAGCGGGGACACAGCGGAACACAGCGGGTCACAGCAGGGACACAGCGGGACACAGCGGGTGACACAGTGGGACACAGCAGGGGTCACAGCGAGGACACAGGGGGACACAGCAGGCGACACAGCGAGGACACAGCGGGACTCAGCGGGGGACACAGCGTGACACAGCAGGACACAGCGGGACACAGCTGGACACAGCAGGGACACAGCAGGGACACAGCAGCGGACACAGCGGAACACAGCGGGACACAGTGGGGGACAAAGCAGAACACAGAGGGACACAGTGGGGGACACAGCGGGACAGAGCGGGGGACACAGTGGGACACAGCGGGAACACAGCGAGGACACAGCGGGACACAGCGTCGCTACAGCGGGGACACAGCGGGACACAGCGAGGTACACAGCTGGGGACACAAAGGGACAAAGTTGGGGACACACCGGGACACAGCGGGACACAGTGGGACACAGCGGGCACAAAGCATGAGACACAGCGGGGGACACAGCGGGAGAAAGCGGGGAACACAGCGAGGACACAGCGGGACACAGCGTCGCTACAGCGGGGACACAGCGGGACACAGCGAGGTACACAGCTGGGGACACAATGGGACAAAGTTGGGGACACAGCGGGACACAGCGGGACACAGCGCGACACAGAGGGTGACAAAGCGGTAGACATTGGGTGACACAGCAAGGACACAGCGGAACATAGCAGGGACACCGAGGGGACACTCCGGGGACACAGCGGGGGACACAGCGGGGACACAGTGGAACACAGCAAGGACACAGATGGGACTCAGCGGGGGACACAGCGGGGGACAAAGCAGGACACCACGGGACACAGTGGGACACAGCAGGACAAAGCGGGGACACTGTGGAAGCACAGAGCAGGACAAAGCGGGGGACCCAGCGGGACACAACGGGGGACACAGTGAGGTCACAGCGGGACAGAGCGCGGGATACAGCGAGGACACAGCGGGACACAGCGGGACACAGTGGGGGACACAGCGGGGGACACAGCGGGACACAGCGGGGGACACAGTGGGACACAGCGGGGGACACAGCGGGACACAGGAAGACACAGTGGGGTTACAGCAGTGGACACATCGGGACACAGTGGGGGACACAGCGGGACACAGCGGGAACACAGCTGGACACAGCGGGGTACACAGTGGGACACAGCGGGGACACAGCGGGGAAACAGGGAGGACAAAGCGGGACACAGCGGGACACAGCGGGGACAAAACTTGAGACACAGCGGGGGACAGAGCGGGACACAGCGGGGGACACAGCGGGACACAGCGGGGGACACAGCGGGACACAGTGGGAGACACAGCAGGGGACACAGCAGGGGACACAGCGGGACACAGCGGGGACACAGCTGGACACTGCGGGGGACACAGCGGGACACAGCTGGGGACACAGCGGAACACAGCGTGGTACACAGTGAGGACACAGCGGGACAGAGTGTGGACACAGCTGGACACAGAGGGGGACACAGCGGGACACAGCAGGAACACAGTGAGGACACAGCGGGACACATCGGGGACACAGCGGGGGACACAGCGGGACACAGCGGGGAATACAGCGGGACACAGCGGCGGACACAAGGGGGACAAAAAGGGATTCAGCAGATGACACAGTAAGGACACAGCGGGACACAGCGGGGACAGAGCGGGACTCAGCGTGGGACACAGCAGTACACAGAGGGACACAGCGGGACACAGCGGGACACAGCGGGGGACACAGAGGGACACAGAGGGAGACACAGATGGGTACACCGTGGGACACAGCGGGCAACACAGCGGGACACAGGGGGACACAGCGGAACACAGCGGGACACAGCAGGGACACAGCAGTAGACAAAGCAGGACACAGCAGGGGACACAGCAGGACACAGCGGGACAGAGCGGGGGACACAGC
>NW_012314374.1:0-2135 GCF_000151885.1 Dipodomys ordii | reverse complement strand
TATTCCTCTAGACTAGCCAGTCAATATTGGGGCTTGAGATAACAGTAATGGCGATCCAACACACAACGGTCCCACTCCGAGCCTGCCTGCCTGCCTGCCTGCCTATGCATGGGCCCCATACTCCAACGAGGCACATCATCATCCCCACCCCACCCCTTCTCTGAAAAGAAGGCAGTCTCTCTCGGGGCCAGCCAGCCTGGGCCGGTTTTCTCAGTCAGTCAGTGCGTGGTTTGTTTGTTCTTTTTTTTCCCCCATGCATTTCATGAGAGAAAACTGCAATTCACAAAACCACCACTAGATGGCGCGCGTTCGCCGTCGACAAGGTGGATGGGGCGGCGGGAGGGGCAAAACACGGGTCGGGTCAGTCACTCATTCAGTCAGTCAGTCCTCACCTACCCGGCAGTGGGGAGTGAGAGGTCTGACATACACATACATATAGGTTGTTATAATTCATTATTATCATCATTTGCTTTTGCTCTGTCGTAGCCATGACGACGGGGAGGGGTAGGGCGGGGTTTCGACCGCCAGCCGACGTGTTGCGGAGGGGGAGGGGGAGGGGGAGGAGTCGCTCGTTCCCTGGATAGATCCGTCTCCCCTCCTCTCCACCATTCTCTCCCTCTGCCCTCCCCCCGCCCCGCCCCTGCCTTCGGGCTTCCCTGGAGTCCTGCTCCTAATTATCTCTTTAATATCTCTTTATCTTCCAGCCCCTGCTTCCTGACCGGATGGTGATATCTGAAGCACTCAGCGGCAACCAGACAGCCAGAGGGGAACGCGAGCCATCCATGCAGGTGGCGTAACCGTCCATCCTCACCCCACCCCCCGCAGGCGATTACTCGACCACGACCACGACCTCCGACCCCCCCCCCCCGCACCAAAATCCACAACCCTACCCTCGGAACAAAATAAAACAAATTTGCTTGAATCTCACGCTGCCTTTTGTTTGTAATTGATGCAATAGGCGAAGGGGAAGGAACTCATTTCTGGTGCATGACGGGGGGGGAGGAGGGAGGGGGCGGGGGAATTGGAGAGGAGAGAAGAGGGGGCAGAGGGCATCTCAGTGTATCTGTGTGTGTGCGTGCGTGCATCTTTGAGGAAACTCAAAGATCGGACGCGACAGAGCATGTATGTAGTCCAGCCGGACCAATTCACCACGTCTCTGTCTCTTGTCTCTCTGTTTCTGTTTCTCTATTTCTCTCTGTGTGTCTCTCTTTGTCTCTGTCTGTCTGTCTGTCTGTCTGTCTGTCTGTCTGTCTGTCTCTCTCTCTCTCTCTCTCTCTCGTTTGAATTCTCTCTCCCGCCCGCCCGCCAGCCCGCACTCCCTCCCTCCTTTTCCTCTCGACTTGCCAGTCAATCCTGGGGCTTGAGCTACTGTACTGGCGCTCCTACACACAACGGTCCCACTCCGAGCCTGCCTGCCTGCCTGCCTGCCTATGCATGGGCCCCATACTCCAACGAGGCACATCATCATCCCCACCCCACCCCTTCTCTGAAAAGAAGGCAGTCTCTCTCGGGGCCAGCCAGCCTGGGCCGGTTTTCTCAGTCAGTCAGTGCGTGGTTTGTTTGTTCTTTTTTTCCCCCATGCATTTCATGAGAGAAAACTGCAATTCACAAAACCACCACTAGATGGCGCACAAGGTGGATGGGGCGGCGGGAGGGGCAAAACACGGGTCGGGTCAGTCACTTACTCAGTCAGTCAGTCCTCACCTACCCGGCAGTGGGGAGTGAGAGTTCTGACATACACATACATATAGGTTGTTATGATTCATTATTATCATCATTTGCTTTTCCTCTGTCGTAGCCATGACGACGGGGAGGGGGGAGGGCGGGGTTTCGACCGCCAGCCGACCTGTTGCGGAGGGGGAGGGGGAGGGTGAATATGGAACAAAGCAAGTCACCCTGAGTTCAGCTCTACTTAACTACCGCGCTACCAATAAGGCAGAGGACCTTCTTCTGACCACACCTCAACCCTCTGTAACAATCTGATCGATTCCCCTATCTGCGGTCCTTACTGTTGTCTGAATTACAGGCTAACGATCTGATATCTTGGGCTCTGGTCTCGATTAAACTGGCGGAGATTAAGGGTAATTTCCACAATTCTTCGCTGACACGAGGGCCCCGCCGTCACCACTTTTCTT
>NW_012314373.1:0-2135 GCF_000151885.1 Dipodomys ordii | reverse complement strand
TCAGGACACAGCGGGGACACTGTGGGAACATAGTGGGACACAGCAGGGTACACAGCGGGACACAGCGGGACACAGCGGGGGACACAGCGGGGACACAGCGGGGACACAGCGGGACATAGCGTGGGACACAGCGAGGACACAGCAGGTCACAGCGGGGGACACAGCGGGACACAGTGTGACACAGCGGGGGACACAGGGGGAACAAAGCGGGACACAGCAGGGACACAGCGGGACTCAGCGGGGGACACACCAGTATACAGCAGGACACAGCGGGGACACAGCAGGGACACAGCTGGACACAGGGGGAACACAGCGAGGACCCAGCGGGACCCAGTGGGACACAGCGTCAATACAGTGGGGACACAGGGGGAACAAAGCGGGACACAGCAGGGACACAGCGGGACTCAGCGGAAGACACACCAGTATACAGCAGGACACAGCAGGGACACAGTGGGACACAGCGCGACACAGCCGGGGACACAGTGGGACACAGAGGGGAACACAGCGGGACACAGCGGGGAACACAGCGAGGACACAGCGGGACCCAGCGGGACACAGCGTGGGACACAGAGGGGTACACAGCAGGACACAGCGGGGAACACAGCGAGGACACAGCGGGACCCTGCGGCACACAGCGTCGATACAGCGGGGACACAGAGGGACACAGCGGGGTACACAGCTGGGGACACAACCGGATAAAGCGGGGGACAGAGCGCGGACACAGCGGAACACAGCGGGAGACACAGTGAGGACACAGCGGGACACAGCGGGGACACAGCGGGATACAGCAGGACACAGCGTGGGACACAGCGAGGACACAGCAGGTCACCGCGGGACACAGCGTGGGACAAAGCAGGAGACAGCGGGGGACACAGTGAGGACACAGCTGGACACAGCGGGGTACAAAGCGGGACACAGCGGGGAACACAGTGAGGACACAACGAGGTACACAGCTGGGGACACAACGGGACACAGCAGGGGACACAGAAAGGACACAGCGGAACACAGCGTGGGACACAGCGAGGACACAGCAGGACACAGCGGGACACAGCGGGGACACAGCAGGGACACAGCAGGGACACAGCGGGGGACACAGCGGGGGACACAGCGGGTGACAAAGCCGGACACCACGGGACACAATGTGACACAGCGAGACACAGCGGGGACACTGCGAGGACACAGTTGGGACTCAGTGGGGACACAGCGGGACACAGCGGGTGACAGAGCCGGACACCACGGGACACAATGTGACACAGCGGGACACAGCGGGGACACTGCGGGGACACAGGGGGACACAGTTATGACTCAGTGAGGACACAGCGGGACACAGTGGGGTAGACAGCTGGGGACACAACGGGACACAGCAGGGGACACAGCAAGGACACAGCGGAACACAGCGTGCGACAGAGCGAGGCCACAGCCGGACACAGCGGGACACAGTGGGGACACAGCAGGGACACAGCAGGGACACAGCGGGGGACACAGCGGGACGCAAGGGGACACAGCGGGGGACACAGCAGGACACAGCGGGGGACACAGCGGGGGACACTGCAGGACACAACGGGGAACACAGCGAGGACACAGCGGGACACAGCGGGATACAGCGGCGATACAGCGGCGACACAGCCTTACACAGCGGGGTACACAGCTGGGGAAACAAAGGGACACAGTGGGGGACAAAGCGGGACACAGCGGGACACAGTGGGAAAAGCGGGGCAAAACGTGAGACACAGCGGGGAACAGAGCGGGAGACAGCGGGGGACACAGTGAGGACAAAGCAGGACACTGCGGGGACACAGCGGGACAGAGCTGGAACACAGCGGGTCTCTGCGGGGACACAGCAGTACACAGCGGGACACAGCGGGGACACAGCAGGGACACAGCGGGGGACAGAGCACCACACAGCGGGACACAGCGAGGGACACAGCGGGGACACAGCGGGACATAGAGGGGACACAGCGAGACACAGCGGGACACAGCGTGGACAATGCGGGAACATAGCGGGACACATCGGGGTACACAGTGGGACACAGCGGGACACAGCAGGGGACAAAGCCGGGACACAGCGGGACACAGCGGGACACAGCGTCGATACAGCGGGGACACAGCGGGACACAGCGGGGTACACAGCTTGA